>NC_142946.1:54909557-55039429 GCF_046866305.1 Octopus bimaculoides
ACTCCAGTACTAGGACTGTTACTTAATTCATGCCCACTCTCATTCGCTCATTCATTCATTCATCTTTATCATTTAACATCCACTTTCTCACACTCGCATAGGCGCAGACAAGGCAGTGTGGTAAGAAATTTATTTTCTAACTACATGGTTCTGTGTGTGTGTGTGTGTGTGTGTGTGTGTGTGTGTGTGTGTGTGTGCGTGTGCGTGCGTGCGTGCGTGCGTGTGTTGCCTTGGGCAAGTGTTTTCTACTATAGCCCCAGGCCAACCAACACCTTGCAAATAGATTTGATTGGTGTGTGTGCATTGGAGTGCGGGGTCTCCACATCATGTGATTGTTGTAAATGAATATCATTCATTTCCTCTATTCTGCAAAAAACATGTCTGGCCATGAGGAGATATAACCCTACTTGGAAAGAGGTAAGGGTTGGCGACAGGAAGAGTATCCAGCTGCCTCAATGAACTCTGTCTGGCCCATGCAAGCATGAAAAAAATGCTTGTTCAAACAATGATGATGGTGATGATGATGATGATGATGATGATGATGATGATGATGTTGACGTTGACTGGATAATATAGTCCTAAATACACTAAGACTGATCATAAACCAGAATGCTTTATTTTTTTTCTTACTGGCTGGGCCTGAAGGAAAGGGCAGTATTCATAGCCTTCTTCACAGGTCCTCCCAGACCAGTGAGATTCTGGGCCATAAACATTTCTCCAGAATTTGTCTAAGTCAACACCTACAGGGCTGACATGAGCAGGGATGGCATTCTAGAGGACTATCTCTTTTCTTGGCATGAAACCCAAGGTTCTTTTGTGGAGGATGGAAATGTGTACAGCTTTAAATATACTGAGCCTTAGCGTATGACTGGGGATTATTTTAATGATGCAAACCCCCCAAACCACCCTCTAAGTTAATTATTTTGACTGAACCTGAACTTCACCCCAAGAACAAGAACCGGTGGATGGAAGGGGACCATCCCCTGTCAATAAACCAGAACAGTAGAGAGAAGAGAGAATGTTTGTTTACCTGGAAACTATGATTAATGTTTTTGGTACTGCATTCAGCAACACTTAGGTCAGACAGGTCAATCTCATCAAAGATTGCAAACTGGAAAGGAAAAAAAAAATAATAATGATAATAATAATAATTTCAAAGTTTGACACAAGGCCAGCAATTTGGGGGAGGGGTTAAGTTGATTACATCGATCCCAGTGTTCAACTGGTACTTATTTTATCTACCCTGAAAGGATGAAAGGCAATGTCATTTGAACTCAGAACGTAAAGACAGACCAAGTGCCACTTAGCATTTTGATCAGCATGCTAACGATTCTGCCAGCCCACCGCCTCAATGATGATGATGATGATGATGCATAATAACAACAACAACAAATTACAGTGATGATGATAATGATGGCAACAAAATAATTCGCATAACAGCTTAGCTCCAAACATATACACCTGTCTCTTAATGTCAGTCTCCAAAATATAGAAAATTAAAAGAGAATAGTAAACCAATGAAAACTACAAAGAAATACTCTTCGTATATCACACAGCAATACTTTATCCAAAACATAAAAGTGCTATAAAAGAGACATAGAAGCTATGGAGAAAGAAGAGAGAGGTAAGGAACTATATTACACCAAACACACTGGCGAATGTATGGAGATTTGCAGTAAACAATAATAAAATCCCATAAAGAGAAGTAGACAAACTTATAGACAGAATACACACTGAAAATTAAACATAACTGCACATTAAAAAAATAACCTGCTACAAACAAATAAAAACATCATTAAACAACCAACAACATACAAAATGCATAAGATTTGCCACAAGAAAGAAAGCAACACAATAGAGATGACCACACATACAATAAGTGAGAAGTCAAACCAAAGTAAAAATACAGCACAACCAACCATGCAAAAATCAAATAAAGCAGTACAGCAAATCAAAAACAGGGAAAAAAAAAAAGTAAAACTCCAAAAAGATGATGAGACCATAAAAGTTTGTTTGTTTGTTCAAGGATAATCCTGAGAAGAAGGCAAAGGTAAGATGATGAGTGTAATAAGGGAATACGAAAAAGAAAATTCTCCCTCTCTCTCTCTCTCTGTATATATATATATATATATATATATATATATATATATATATATATATATATATATGTTAAAGCACAAACAGAAAACTAACTACATGATGATAATAATAATAGATTTAGGAAAAGAGAAAAAGTCTAGAAAAGAAAAGATATCAAAATAGAATTACAAAATATACTGAAGCAGAAGTAAAGAGAGAAACTACTCGATGAAACCGTGAGGCTCAACAGAGATGTAATTGAAAATGAAAGCAAACTGGTTCAAAAGCTTTGTGCTACAAGCAGAAACAGAAAGCCTGATTGCAGCTGCATAAAACTATCATCAAATCACTAACAACTCCAAAAATAAAACAGTGAAAGAAGATGCTAATGTCCTTTGTTAGAGGCACAAGGCTCGAATTTGGGGGGAGGGGGTAAGTCGATTACATCAACCCCAGGGCTCAATGGTACTTGTTTTATTGACCCCAAAAGGATGAAAGGTAAAGTCAACCTTGGTGGAATTTGAACTCAGAACATAAAGGCGGATGAAATACCACTAAGCATTTTTCCCAGCATGCTAACAATTCTACCAGCTCACTACCTTTGAAAATAATATCAAGTATAGACAGTGCAACCAGCACAGTGAGAAAGTTAACCACAATGTTTCTGGCTGCACAGTCCTTGCAAAGCCCAGATATATACACAGTCATCGTTAAGTCGGCAGCCATGTTCACTGAGCAATATACCAACAGACAAGTGGTACAAAATGTATGAAACAGGACAGAGGACAACAACATAGTCACAATCATCTGAGACATATCTTATCTGAAGAAGATCAAAGCAAACCATCCAGATATGATAATCAAGGGCTAGAATGGAAATATTCGTTAATAGACGTGATACTTCCTGACCCCCCCCCAAAAAAAAATATTGCTCAAAAGGAAATAGAGACAATCTGTCAAAATATAAGGATTTTGAAATCAAAATAAACAGGATGTGGAGCTTGAAAGTAAATATAGTAGCAATAATAATTGGAGTACAAGGTATGATAAAAAAAAATTAACAAATATATACCAGGGCTCACAACATTACTCACAACTCCTAAAATAGCTCTACTAGTTACAGCTCACGTCCTCTGAAGTCACTCAATTCCTATTTCCAAATAACACACTATCTGCACATAACACATACACTACACAATAACCACCCAATAAAACAACATAGCATACACTCCTGCATAACAAATATCTAACACGATCTCCCATTCTACACAGCTGTAACTCATTAATACCACACAGACAACATACCATACACAATAACTTATCTGACCCTGGAACCTGTAACATCAATTATCCAGCATATTTATAACATGTTAACCACTCAACACAATAACACACTCTATACAATGGAAGAAACACTAAAATATCACCAAAAGCAATACACCAAACGCATTAACAAAGTAACACTGATGTAGTATGCTAACACAGATCTACATTGCAAAACCACACCACCAGGGTCACAGAAATGCACCTAACGATGCAATAAAAATGCACATGAAACTGTCCAAAATATAAGCAAGAACAACAACAATAGTTTCTGATTTAAGCACAAAACCAGTAATTTTTTAGGGAAGAGAATTAGTCTATACCATTGACACCAATACTTAGACTAACCAAAAAAAGGGCAAAAAGCAAAGCTGACATCAGCAGCATTTGAATTCAAAGCATAGCATTTTTTCTGCGATTCTAATGATTCAGTGCCACCTTAAATAATAAATGGTTTGTAATTTAAGCACAAGGCCAACAAATTTGCAAGGAAGGAATCAATTGATACCCTTGAGCCCTATACTTGACTTGCACTTTATTCTATCAACTCTGGCTTTATGAAAGGCAAAGTTAACCTTCACAGGATTTCAACTCAGAATGCAAGGCACTTGAACAAATACTGTGATACATTGTAACCAGCACCAACAATTCTTTCAAACTTTGTAATTGCTTCAAATTTAGGCATAGGGCTCGCAGTTCTGAAGGTAGAAGGACAGTCATTTGGCATTAATCTCAGTACCTGATTGGAACAAAGTTTACCTCAGCAGGATTCAGTTTCGAACACACTAACAATTCTGCCAATCCTCCAATAATAATAATAATAATAATGATGATGATGATGATGATGATGATGATGATGATGATGATGATGATATAGGAAATAATACAACAATTATATTGAAATGAATGAATGGCTGAAAATGGGATAAAGAATAAAAATAGTAGGGAAAGGAAGAGAAAAGAAAGAGGAAGAAGAAGAGAAAAGGAAGAGGAATGGAGAAAGAGATCAGAGGAAGTAGAGAAGAGGATGGAAAGGAGGGAGAAAATGAGAGGGAGGGAAAAGAAGAAAATCAGAGATGAGAGGGAGAAAGAGAAAAAGGAAGATAAAGAAAGTGAGGTAGAAAGAGAGAAAATGAGAGAGAGAAAGTGAGTCAACTTCTGCAATTAAGCAAATTAGTTGCTCTCCAGCCCTTTCTCTAATAACTCCAGCAACTTCCGACACATTTCTGTTTTTATCCACACCACCCATGTCTCTACTCTATGAACCAATATACTTGCTCCTTTCCTCACCCAAACTGCCGGCTCTAATATCAAGTCAAAGCAAATATGTCACTAGTGCATGCTACCCTCTATTAAAGCCAAGCCATCTGCCGGGCATCTGCACTCCTGCTATGCACTTGCCTGCCTAGTGCCGAGACTTGCTTTCCTTGGCTTCATAAGCACATCATCCTTCACAACTTCTGCTTTCTGCAACCAGATCCCATAACCATTTCAGTCTTACCTGAACCACCTCTCTCTTCCTTTAAGATGAGACAAGAAGGAGTTCCTTTCACCCTTGTGCTATCCATCAGGGAAAATATATTTACTCTTACCTTGATACCATACTCGTCCCCTTATCTTCCAAATCATACCAAGTCCACTGTCAACGTAATCAAAAAACTTTGACTGCATTTTCTCTGTACTGCATGCAAATTCTACTGTGTACTGTACGTAGGCAGGATACGTTGCTATTTGTGTGGTAATTTCCAGGAACGATACCCAGATAGTCCACAAATCTAGAACCTGTCACTTTAATATAGGTCTGGTTGTTCTCCATCACTATGGATCAGATGAGACTTGTAAAGCACAAGATAAAGTGCTTCATCTTCAACCTTGAAATAACTTCTCGGCGAGGTAACAATATACACGCCAACTTCCCAAGATTCCATCTTCCATTTCACCCCTCTTCCCAAATTCACTTCCAGTGTTCTCTGCTCTGCTTCTTCTTTCAAGATTGTACTTGATCTATTTTGTGTAAATGTGTTCGGTGTGTAGGGGTATCTGTATGAAAGTGTATACTCTCAAATATTTGCATATGTGTTTGTACAACTGTTTGCATGCTCTCTCCAACTCTCTCCTTCCCTCCCCCCCTCTCTCTCTCTCTGCATGTCGATGAAGGTGTAACTTTAAATACCTGGTCACTCTGAAAACTCAGTTGCAAAATTTGTGATAAAATTACAAAACTACTTTGATCTGTTCAATGCATGAGATTCTTGATGTTTGACCTCCCACCCCACCCTTGCCATGGGCTCTGACTCAGCACACCTACAATCAGAGAAATTCTATCATATCATATCTTTCATCCACACAGTATATCTTAAAATACATTATTTAACATGTCCTTCTGAGAGAGATTTGGTTGCCATTTTTAACTGGTCAAGCAAGAATAAAGAAACTTCCCTATTTATTCAATGTAAAGAAGATGATTATATTATAGACACAATAGCTTGGTTAATCAGCAGTGCATGAGTGGTGGAGGTGGGTGAACCACTAGCCGTCAGCCCTCAACTCATCAGAAGATGATAGTTCAACTCATAGGGGTACCATCATAACAGATGGGTTGTCATGAGCATCGAACCTGGTGTAGACCATTCCTCTTTAAGTTAGACAATAAATTTTTTCCAGAGAGAGAGAGAAACAGAGAGAAGAAATACTGGATACATAATATTGACTGAGGTCAGCAGTTATTTAGCACTAGGTCAGTCCTGACCCAGCAGACCTATTATCTAAGATATTCCAGCCATGATCATCCTATGTCTGAGAACTACATTCTCTAATGTGAACTTCCAATTTTACAGATAATATGAAGTGATTTGAGATTTGGTTGCTATTTCTAGCATGAAAAGTGACCACATAAATGCTTCCTATTTCGCTTGTGATGTGATGAGCCTCACTATAGTGACAGGATAGATACCATAAGATTAAGGGGAGGAGGAGGAGGAGGAGGAAGCTGTAACTATGTAACTTGATCTCAACACATATAGAAATCACAGGGGGATTTACCATCAACAAAAGTTGACTGAATTAATCTTAATTCATGACTGGTACTTACTGCAACAATCTATTTTAGATTAATGAAATAAATGTCCGCCTGTCTGTGTCTCCCTCTCTTCATCGTATATCAACTCCATTTCCTCATAACGTTAACTCTTTCCCGGAAATTAGTTTGGTTATACAATAAGTGATTACAGGTTGCATATGGGAACAGAAAGAAAAAGAAAATAGTACAAGAAAAATGTTAATATTCACTAAGAAATGAAAGCTGGCCATATAGTTAAGAAGCTTGCCTTGCAATCACATGGTTTTGAGTTCAATCCTACAGCATGGCACTTTAGACAAGTGTATTCAACTATAACCCCAAGTCAACCAATGTGTTATTTGGAAATTTGGTAAACAGAAACTGTGTGGAAGTTCATCCTTTATGTGTATGTGAGCATGCATGCATGTGTGCATACGTGTGTATGTGTGCATACGTGTATTTGTGTAGGTGTCTTTGTATTTGTTCCTACCACCGCTTGACAACTGGTGTTGGTTTATTTATGTCCCTGCAACTTAGTGGTTAGGTAAAAAGGACAATAAGTACCAAGGTTGAAAAATATATACTGGGGTCAATTTGCTCGACTAAACCTTTCAAGGGGGTGCCCCAGCATGACAGCAGATCAATGACTGAAACATGGAAAAGATAGGAAAATAGAAGTGGGATGGATGGAAGAAGCAGTGAACAGAAGATGGTATTAATTTTAGTCTCTTCAGTTATAGCCCTTTACTTTCTAAATTTATATCCCACCAAGGTTAACTTAAGTTTTTTATTTGTCTCGAGAATGAGGAGCAGTAAATAAACCATGTAACAGTATTATACTGGGCTGACACAATTAACTAAATTGACTATACTCTCACCTTGGCAAGAAGATAAAAAAAAAGAAGAAGAAGAAGAAGAAAAATGTGTGGGAAATGTCAGAAATCAACGTTTGCAAAGAAACTTCAAATCTTCTTGAGTCAGTCGGTGTTACTGAGCAAGGTACATAACTCTGCTTGCTCCAATTGACCTCGAGAGAGTAAACAAACATTCTCTCCAAGCAAAAATTATTCCATTTAATCAAGCATGAAAAAATAGATATAAAGCAAGAAAAAAAAATTTAATAAAGACCAAGGTCACATCAGATGACCTTTCTTGGTATGAAAATATATGCATGCATGCACACACACACACGTAAAAATAAAAAAAAACACAATATTGTATTTTCTCAATTTAAAAAAAAACTGAACATTTGCATGCTAAAACAGGGGTTCAGAGATTAAAAAAAAAATACCGGCTCTCCCTTCAGCAAAATTTGCTGCCATGCACCCTCTTTGCTAATTCAGAAGACAAAATAGAGATGGCATCCAACTTCTTTTTCTTCTTTCCACATCAGTGGTATTGCATAAGATTAAAAAGTTTAAACTATCTCAATTTTATTAACCATTGTGCAGGCATGACTGTGATTAAGAAGTACACATTGCAATAACATGGCTTTTAGGTTCAGTCCCACTGTGTGGTACCTTAAGCAAGCCTGAGGCCAACAAATACTACAAAAGGACCCCAAATTAAAGGAAATTTTACACATACACAAAAACATTAGAAGCCACAAACAACTGAAATCACTAAAAAAGATTCTCATAAAGGCAAAATTATTTTCTAAAATAATGGATGCAAAAGTGAAAAAATGTGGTCGACCAAATTGTGCAACATGCCCAAACCTTCTAGAAGGATAAGAATTCCATTTCAAAGAGGGACAAAAATTCAAAATCAAATCTGACTTTACTTGTGCTTCAGAAAACCTGATTTATGTTATAAGATGCTCGGGCTGCCACCAAAACTACATAGGGTCCACAGGATTATCATCAGTCGCAGATACACTCTGCATCGACAGCAGATTGCATTCCCAGAATACAGAATGCTACCCTTTAGTGAACATATTGAAAAATGCGCAAAGCAAATGCTACCACAATTTGTAATCTTTCCATTCTATCAATGTGCCATTGGAACATCAACACAAGTTAGATTAAATAAGGAAACCTTCTTCATTGAAAAATATAAGCCAAAACTTAACCATTTCTAACATTTTTGAATAAGGAAACTCACCTCATTGAAAAAATATAAAGCAAAACCTAACCATTTGTAACATTCTATCCCTTCTAAACCAAATCATGTTAAATTAATAAAACTAGTCATTCCCAACATTTTTGATTATCTCCCTTATACCGGAAAAAATCCCTGAATACCTTCCCCTGTCTGGAACTCCATATTTCACAACATAGTGAAGACATGATATGATATAGGTTGAGAAATTTGAAAAGAAAATACGAAACTGGTTATTTCTCCAAAAACAATGTTACTATACGCAAAATTTTATAACATTTTTCTAATGTAACGATTTAAATGTATTCTTTAACTATATAACACCAGCCTTCTGTAGTTTTTTTCACTCTTTTTTGTCTTTCATATATATATATATATATATATATATTGTTATATTCCAGGATGGTTGCTTTTTTTCCCCTCCCCTTGCCAAATAAACACACATTATATATTCGTTCTTCACTCATTCATTATTGTTCTTATTTTATCTTATGTCCATTGTCTGGGAATCGTTTGCCACACATCTGTGACCTCATCAACAACTCTTCCAGCCATGTGTATCCTCCTGTTCTGTTTAGTCTATGATGAAAGATTTCCAGACAATGGACATAAGATAAAATAAGAGATGATGATGATGAATAAATGAGTGAAGAATGGATATATAGTGTGCGTGTATATTTGGCAAGAAAAAAAAAATGACCGTCCTGAAATATAAGAATATCTGTTTTAACACATGATTTCACATCAGGAATCTTGCAAAGCAAATTCATAAGCGTATACATACACACACACACACACATAAAGATAAATTTACCACACACACACATTTACATACATCAGAGAGGCAAATTCAATGCTAAAGCTTGGTTTTATTGATGATACAGTTACCAGATTGAAATACCTTAAAACAGAATATATATTTCACAAACAATAACCCTTTTGTATCTAAAGAGATTAAATCTGTTAAGTTTTGGAAGTACATTTTAAATGACATCCTATCTTCTTTCCCTAACCAACCATGACTGTCATTCAGGAGACATTGAAAAAATGATTTTACAAAATGGGACATGCTACACTCTGAAAGTCAAGAAAACTATAATTAATATTTTGTATTAAGAGAATATATAAAAAAGCCAAAAGAATTATTCATTGACTCATTGTATTTTGATGTTTTGTTTTAATTTTTTTTTTTTAATTCTTTTACATTGATGTGGCCGGATAGAACCTTGGGCAAGTATCTTCTACTATAGTCATGGGCTAACCAAAGCCTTTTGAGTAGATTTGGTAGATGGAAACTGAAAGAAGCCTCTGTACGTGTGTGTGTGTGTGTGTGTGTGTGTACGTACAAGCACACGCGGACATATAGCATCTCCTTTCCTTGACATCACATGATAGTTGTAAGCAAGTGTCGCTGTCATGAAAGTGGTATCCTTCATTTCCAATCTTTTGAGACATGTCCTTACTTGGAAACAAGGAGAGGATTAGTGATAGTAAGGGCATCAGGCCATAGAAAATCCACCTCAACAAATTCCATACAATCCATGCAAGCATGGAAAGGTGTACATTAAATGATGATGATGATGATGATATAAGCCAGTAAACATTAAATCTCTTGTCTATGGAGATAATCCAATGCCAATGATAGAATATAAACTGGTACCATATTACCCTGATCAGTTCTATTCTACTCTGTCTAATTGATGTTAATATCTCATTTGGCTGAATTATCTACCTGATGTGAGAGAACATAATTGGAAAAGAATGTCTGTAATCTTGACTGGATTATAATTGAATGTGAACCAGAAATCAACCAGAAAGGTTGCAATCACAATCCATCAGTTGTGAGCCAACATGGTATCTACAAAGAGACCTTAAGTAAAGAAAGACAGCAATGAAAGCTAGAAGTACGTGGCACAGTACACAGAATAAAACACAAGAAGACAGAAAAGGAATCATGAAAAGAGCCATAAAGAAGAAAGGATGCATTAGCACATCAGTAGTAGTGTTGGTAAATTTCAAGAAGCATAGAATTTTTGAAGAATAGTGTCTTGACAGGTATCAAGTGACTCAGGTAATTTATTCCATAATTCAAAAATTCTGAGTGTGAAAAATGTTTCAGAAAGTCAATGGTGTTGTGCTGTGCTGCTCTTTGATTTTATGTCTACAAAAGTAAGAGAGGTGTTGAACTTGTAAAAAGGGCAGAAGTTGTTGAAAAGGGGACAGATATGTCTACAAGTAAGAGAGGTGTTGAACTTGTAAAAAGGGCAGAAGTTGTTGAAAAGGGGACAGATATGTCTACAAGTAAGAGAGGTGTTGAACTTGTAAAAAGGGCAGAAGTTGTTGAAAAGGGGACAGATATGTCTACAAGTAAGAGAGGTGTTGAACTTGTAAAAAGGGCAGAAGTTGTTGAAAAGGGGACAGATATGTCTACAAGTAAGAGAGGTGTTGAACTTGTAAAAAGGGCAGAAGTTGTTGAAAAGGGGACAGATATGTCTACAAGTAAGAGAGGTGTTGAACTTGTAAAAAGGGCAGAAGTTGTTGAAAAGGGGACAGATATGTCTACAAGTAAGAGAGGTGTTGAACTTGTAAAAAGGGCAGAAGTTGTTGAAAAGGGGACAGATATGTCTACAAGTAAGAGAGGTGTTGAACTTGTAAAAAGGGCAGAAGTTGTTGAAAAGGGGACAGATATGTCTACAAGTAAGAGAGGTGTTGAACTTGTAAAAAGGGCAGAAGTTGTTGAAAAGGGGACAGATATGTCTACAAGTAAGAGAGGTGTTGAACTTGTAAAAAGGGCAGAAGTTGTTGAAAAGGGGACAGATATGTCTACAAGTAAGAGAGGTGTTGAACTTGTAAAAAGGGCAGAAGTTGTTGAAAAGGGGACAGATATGTCTACAAGTAAGAGAGGTGTTGAACTTGTAAAAAGGGCAGAAGTTGTTGAAAAGGGGACAGATATGTCTACAAGTAAGAGAGGTGTTGAACTTGTAAAAAGGGCAGAAGTTGTTGAAAAGGGGACAGATATGTCTACAAGTAAGAGAGGTGTTGAACTTGTAAAAAGGGCAGAAGTTGTTGAAAAGGGGACAGATATGTCTACAAGTAAGAGAGGTGTTGAACTTGTAAAAAGGGCAGAAGTTGTTGAAAAGGGGACAGATATGTCTACAAGTAAGAGAGGTGTTGAACTTGTAAAAAGGGCAGAAGTTGTTGAAAAGGGGACAGATATGTCTACAAGTAAGAGAGGTGTTGAACTTGTAAAAAGGGCAGAAGTTGTTGAAAAGGGGACAGATATGTCTACAAGTAAGAGAGGTGTTGAACTTGTAAAAAGGGCAGAAGTTGTTGAAAAGGGGACAGATATGTCTACAAGTAAGAGAGGTGTTGAACTTGTAAAAAGGGCAGAAGTTGTTGAAAAGGGGACAGATATGTCTACAAGTAAGAGAGGTGTTGAACTTGTAAAAAGGGCAGAAGTTGTTGAAAAGGGGACAGATATGTCTACAAGTAAGAGAGGTGTTGAACTTGTAAAAAGGGCAGAAGTTGTTGAAAAGGGGACAGATATGTCTACAAGTAAGAGAGGTGTTGAACTTGTAAAAAGGGCAGAAGTTGTTGAAAAGGGGACAGATATGTCTACAAGTAAGAGAGGTGTTGAACTTGTAAAAAGGGCAGAAGTTGTTGAAAAGGGGACAGATATGTCTACAAGTAAGAGAGGTGTTGAACTTGTAAAAAGGGCAGAAGTTGTTGAAAAGGGGACAGATATGTCTACAAGTAAGAGAGGTGTTGAACTTGTAAAAAGGGCAGAAGTTGTTGAAAAGGGGACAGATATGTCTACAAGTAAGAGAGGTGTTGAACTTGTAAAAAGGGCAGAAGTTGTTGAAAAGGGGACAGATATGTCTACAAGTAAGAGAGGTGTTGAACTTGTAAAAAGGGCAGAAGTTGTTGAAAAGGGGACAGATATGTCTACAAGTAAGAGAGGTGTTGAACTTGTAAAAAGGGCAGAAGTTGTTGAAAAGGGGACAGATATGTCTACAAGTAAGAGAGGTGTTGAACTTGTAAAAAGGGCAGAAGTTGTTGAAAAGGGGACAGATATGTCTACAAGTAAGAGAGGTGTTGAACTTGTAAAAAGGGCAGAAGTTGTTGAAAAGGGGACAGATATGTCTACAAGTAAGAGAGGTGTTGAACTTGTAAAAAGGGCAGAAGTTGTTGAAAAGGGGACAGATATGTCTACAAGTAAGAGAGGTGTTGAACTTGTAAAAAGGGCAGAAGTTGTTGAAAAGGGGACAGATATGTCTACAAGTAAGAGAGGTGTTGAACTTGTAAAAAGGGCAAAGGTTGTTGAAAAGGGGACAGATATGTCTACAAGTAAGAGAGGTGTTGAATCAATACATTCAAAATATAGTAAAAGACAGACGGAAGATATTCATCTGCATGTTTCTGAACAGCTTCCATCAGATCAATATTCTGCATAAGATGGGCATTCCAAACTGGAGATGTAAACTATAAGTGTGGACAAACTATAGCCATGTATAGCTTTAAATAGCTAGTGAGCAGCTGGCAAAGGTCTTACTAAATAATGCAAGGACACCTTTGGCCATTTTGACAATTTCAGAAATGCGGTTCGTTCAACAGATCATTGTCAACAATAATGCCTCAGTCATGTTCACCAGCAGATTGATTAAGGTTAGTCTTGTGGTGCAAGTAGGAAAATACAAGGCTTTTTGTACCAAAATGTACAGTGGTACATTTGTCCAGTCAGCTTGAGCTGCCAGTCAGTAATCCACTGCTGCATTGTGTCTGGGATAGATTGCAGGAAAGCTCTAAAGTGTATCGGATCCCTTCTTTATCTCAAGATACACTTTAAAGTCATCTGCATATATCAACACAGTAACATGTTTCAATCTGGCATCTATTTCATTAATGTATACAATAAACAACAGAGGACCAAGGACAGATCCTTGCAGGACACCAGATGTCATTGCATAAAGTGTAGGATGTTTTCATACAACCCTAACCCGTTTTCAATTAAGAATGAAGAACTCCAGCCAGAGAACTATTTTTTCAGTTTCCACCTACCAAACTCACTCACTAGGCTTTGGTCAAACCAAGGCAGCCGTAGGAAAACATATACCCAAGGAGCTGCATAGTAGGACTGAACCCAAGACCTCATGATTGCAAAGAAAGCGAAGTACTTAACTACACAACCATGCCTACACCTTTAGCAAAGTCAACCTCAGTGAGATTTGAACACAGAAAGCCTGAACAACTGCTGCAAGGTATTCTATCTGACTTTTTAATGATCCTACAATTCACTGCTATAAGTTTGTTATATTCAGTTCTGTTGACTGCATGGGTTCATTGCTATAGGTTTCGGAAAACATTTAAGGAAGAAAAAACTGAAATGCATTAATCACATACCTTTGTATCTTTTGCATAGTACAATTTACGTCCTTTTAATTTAAAATATTTCCGTCGATAACCCTGCAACAGAAAGAGTGCAATGTAAATAATGTAAATAATGTAAATAATGCAACCAAAAATAATTCTAAAGAAAGTTAGCTTCATGGAAGAAAATTAACTCTTAAAATCTTATACTGAAAGTAATTGCAACTGTCACTGAGTTTTGAGCCACACATAACTGCAATTGAAATAGAGTTGTTTGAGACTGACAGGTAGGAACTAAGCACTTCTATGTGCAAGAACCAAAGTTTAGCCTCACTTTAAAAAGAACTTCCTGTCTAAAAATGTCCTGTTTGCACCATGTGAATATATTTCTTGTCCTATAGTGAGAATTTTTATCTTACCTTTGCTTAACAAGATAAAAACCACCATTGTTAAACTCTAAGGTGTGAACAGTTCATTGAGTAGCGAAAGAGTTAGCATACAAACAACAAGGTTCATAGTTAAAATAGCTATGTACAGCGGTGGTGGTGCTGGTGGAGCCGGCAGTGGTGTGGGGGTGGGGTGGCAACAAGGGTGGTGGTAGTAGTAGTAGTAGTAGTAGTAGTAGTAGGTCATAATACCACAGATCTAGAGTTTCAAAAGAGCCGAGACTCTCACACCAACCCTTACATGTGTGGGTCATATTGTTATGTTGTATAACCCTCCACTACAACCCAAGAAACTGCTTCACATCCTAGTCATAACAATGGTGGTTTTAACTCATTAAGCAAAGGTGAGGTAAACATTCTCACTATAGGACACCTGTTTATGGAGTGCAAGCAAGCTGTGCGAAACATGGAGGTATAATTCTAGCCACAGTTCACACACACACAAACACAATCAGCAGCAGCAGCAGGGTCAACCAATTACTTTAGCAGTATATAACAACCATAGCCTCTGTGTGTGTGTGTGTGTGAGAGAGAGAGAGAGAGAGAGAGAGAGAGAGAGTGACTGAGTGAGAGTGAGTGAGTGAGTGAGTGAGGGGAGAGTGAGTGTGTGTGTGTGTGTGTGTGTGTGTGTGTGAATGAGAGAGAGAGAGAACTGTGTTCAAATTACAGTAACTTAATTCATCTCCCAAAAGCCAATATGAGAGTTTTTCTGATGGTAACTACTGCAGTATAGGTTGTTCTAACAGCCTGAAGATATAATAGAAGACACTTGCCCACAGTGCCATGCAGTGGGATTGAACCCAGAAACCTGTGTCTGGGAAGCAAGCTTCTTACCAGACAGTCACACTTGTGCTTATGATGTATGTGTGTAGGTATGCTTTTATTCTTTTATTCTTTTACATGTTTCAGTCATCTGACTGTGGCCAAGCTGGAGCAGTGCCTTAATGGATTTTTTGGTCAAACAAATCAACCCCAGAACTTATTTCTTAAGTCTAGTACCTATTCTATCAGTCTCTTTTGTCGAACTGCTAAGTTACAGGTACATAAACACACTAATTCTGGTTATCAAGAAGTGATGAGGAGACTAACACAGACACAAACATATATATATACGACAAGCTTCTTTCAGTTTCTGTCTACCAAATCCACTCACAAGGCTTCAGTCAACCCAAGGTTATAGTAGAAGACATTTGCCCAAGTAGCCATGCAGTGGGACTGAACCTGAAACCTTGTGGTTGGGAAACAAACTTCTTACCACACAGCCATGCTTGCACCTATATCTGTATGTATGTATTATCACATGGTGTGTATGGTCTAATTGTTTGACACTGAAAATACAGACCTTGTTGGCGACAACTTTTCAACACTCAACGGTTGATAGAACAAGAAAGAACTAATGTATTTGAGAGTTCATTCAACCACGATATCACCGATTATGACTCAATCTATCAAACTAGTCTTAAGAAATCCCACAATAAAAAGAAACATTCTAAATATAAATTTGACATTGACAAAGCATCTTAAATATTTCATAACTGTTCTGATAATAGTTAAACATTTAGTGCTGGTGGTGGAGGTGGTGACAGTAATTTTGGCAGTGACAGTGGTTTTGGCGGTGACAGCAGTGGTGACGGCAGTGGTGGTGGTGGAGGCAGTCAATCTTCCAACTGAACCAAGGAAACTGTTTCCATTGGGTCTTTTTTTTTTTGCTGATACTATCTGCCATTTACAACTCTTAAAGAAAAGTATCACCATTTTTCAATGTTTGGGGACAGAATTTGAACTCAGAATGCAAAGAGCCAAGACAGACACCAACAAATTACTACAAGACATCCCATTTGATGCTCTAACAATTTTAACAATCCACCAGCCAAGACTGGCCCCTTTTTTTTTAATCACCCCCTAAAGAATGAAAGGCAAAGCTGACTTCAGTGGGGTCTGTGCAGAGAACCAGGAGAAAATGTGATGAGGTGTTCCATCCAACACTAACAACACTGCCAATTTGGTGCTTTGAAACATTTAGTAGAGATTTAAGATGGGTGTCTGGGTATTTTGAAAATACCTCACAGACTGACAACTAGGCACTGCATAGTTACAGGCTGCCCTTTGGCAAGGTAAAGCACCTGTTCAGCCACCCTACTAGGTACATGGCAAAGTCATGGGAATGCAGCATGGTGATTGTGAAGAGGTAGTGGAAGAACTCAACTGATCCAATAGTGCTTCTTACATTGATGCTGAGTGGAGAAATCCTAGAAGATCAATAGTCAGGATCACTAAGTTTTATCAAGAGAGCAACTGCAACACATCCACAGGGTTGGTGTCCATGGTTGTGTAGTCAGCTAATGAAAGATTCACTATGACTCAATCTCCCAATTCAAATTCATAATAATGGAATTGGATGGCAAAAGAGAGTCATTGGAATCAGTAAAAGCAGTGGAAAAAAAAAGAAAAAGAGGTTTAAGGAAACGAAATGTGAATGTGAGAAAAATACAAGTAAATTTACCTGAAAAGTGCTAGTATGTTTCATCAAATAACCTTCTTTAATGGCAGTCTGGAAACAGAGAAGAAGCAGAAAGAAATATCAGATGACTGAAAAACATTTTCTTTCTACATTTTTTCTTAAATGGAATAAAATAGACATTCACTTAAACATATTTCATCAATTTCTAAAGGTTAAGATAAGAGATCCCTTTTTTTTTTAACGTTTATCAGTTATCAGCGTCATAATTACTTAATGTCCACTTTTTCATGCTTGCATAACCAGCTGGAGTTCATTGAGGTAGATTTTGTACATCTGGATGCTTTTCCTGTAGCCAACCCTTACCCATATCCAAACAAGGTAATACTTCTGTATAACCAGACACACTGGCATAGAATATCGCAAATGAATGCCACTGCTTGTATGATAGTGACACACATTTACAACTGTCACTCAATGTCAAGATAAGGAAATACATACACCCTCACACACACACACACACAAACAGGTTTCTTTCAGTTTCCATCAACCAAATCTACTCATTAGGCTTTGGTCAACCCAAGGCTATATTAGAAGACATTTGACATTTGTATGTACATGTATATATCTATGCAGTGGGACTGAACCCATAACCATGTGATTGGGAAGCAAACTTCTTAACCACACAACCAAGTAGTACCTCGCAGCCACACCATACATAAAATATAAACTTCATTTGAATATTGTTTATGAAATAATACTCAACACCTAGAAAAACTGATCGATGTCAGAAAATCGAGAAGTTAACATGATTTAACTAACAAAGAAACCACCTGACAAGCGAAATATCCCTAAGAAAAAAAAAACAAAAAATTTAAATCTTGAAGTGAAATATATACAACAAAATTTCCTAGATTGACTTTACGTGTGAGTTTTAATGACCTTAAATATACCTTTGTATACATCATTACACATTAGATTACAGAGTATATATATATATATATATATATATATATATGGCTGAGCAGTAAGAAGCTTGCTTCTCACTTACATGGTTCTGCGTGGCACCTTAGGCAAGCGTCTTCTACTATAGCCCTGGGCCAACCAAGGCTTTGTGAGTGGTAGACAGAATCTAATAGAAGCCCAGCATATATGTATGTATATGTCTATGTCTATAAGTGTGTGCTTTTGTGTCTGTGTTTGTCCCACCCCATCATCACTGCTTGACAACTGGTATTGGTGTATTTATGTCTGACTAACTTAGCAGTTCAGCAAAAGAGACAGACGGAATAAGAACTAAGCTTAAAAAATAAGTCCTGGGGTCAATTAGTTCAACTAAAATCCTTAAAGGCAGTGCCACAGTCAACAAATGACTGAAACATGTAAAAGAAGATATATATATATATATATATATATATATATATATATATATATACACACACAGATATAGATATAGATTTAATAACTGAAACAACTTTAAATAATTATCTATTTCATTGCACATATTATGTACATGTATGCGTTTGCATAGATGTTTGTATTTCTCTGTGTACAGGCAGAAGCACTTGGCAAATAAAATCTGAGGCTTATTTTCAGATTCTAGTTGGAGCCATTGCATGTTGTACCACATGCAATGCCTCTTGCATTTGTGTTCTACGATAGTCAATACTTTATGCGTGGGTGGGTTGCATCAGGCTGGTTTTTTCTTGGCACACGATACAGAAACAAAGTCTTCAGTGATATCACAGCTCAATGTACTTCATATATCATTTCAAACTCTCTCTCATTCACACACACACACACACACATTTGTAAGTATATCATATAATGTAATATACACATACACACACACATAATACGTATAAATATATATATATATATATGTGTGTGTGTAGAGAGGGAGAGCAAGAGAGATACATTTATATATATATATATATATATATATATATATATATATATATATATATACATCAATCATCAGCATGATCATTTAATAGACAGATGCCCTTCCAGTTGCCAACCCTCGCCTGTTTCCAAGCAAGTTAATACTTTCCTAGACAAGTTTTTCATGGAAGACTGGAAACAAACAACTTTGCCTGCAATGATGATGCTCATTTACAATCAAAACATGATGTCTAGACCAAAGTGCATACAAACACACACACACACACACACACACACACACACACACACACACACATTACACTGTACCATACATTTGACAGACAGACAGATAGATAGATATTATTATCATTATTTTCCCTGCTTTCCATGCTAGCATGGGTGAGACAGTTTGACAAGACTCATTTTCCTTCGTATGTGTGTGTGTGTGTGTGTGTGTGTGTGTGTGTGCGTATTACATTACACACACACACAAGGGGTGTACCAAAAGTATGCAAATGAGGACTTATTTATTGACACTGGTGGTTCAAATTGCACGTGTTCATAAAGTAAATTTTCCTATATAATAACTTTTCTTCCTGTCTTTTACTTCAATGCATGCAAAGAATGGGTTCCAAGTAGAAGCAACATTTTGTCGTTGAAATCTTGAAAAGGCAGGGGTAGGGCAGCCTATCCTACATCCAACAGAAGGCTACAGTTTATTTACAGCGATGATACCTTTGACAAGAGCAGAGATTGATGAAGACATTTATAGGTGCAGACATGGTTGTGTAGTAAGAAGTTTACTGCCCAATCACATGGTTCCAGGTTCAGTCTCACTGCATGACACCTTGGGCAAGTATCTTCTAGAGTCTCAAGCTGATCAAAGCCTTGTGAGTGGATTTTGTAGATGGAGACTGAAAGAAACCTGCTATATATATATGCTAAATGCAAGTTTCCTTTTCAGGTACATGATGCTGCTGTCCCCCATCCCAGGGTCTCATGGACCCACACCTCTCTCACCCTCAGGTTTGGCACACTTAATGTTGGCACACGGAAAGGTAGGTCTGGTGAGATTGTTGAGATGCTTGAACAGAGACGTATAGATTTGTGCTGCATCCAAGAAGTAAGGTGGAGAGCAGGTTCCGCTAGGTTCCTCACAGGCAAAGAACATAGGTATAAAATTTTCTGGGCAGGGAACACTGACAGGGTCAGGGGCGTGGGTATACTTCTTGCAGAGAAATGGGTTGATAAGGTAATCGAGGTAGTCAGAGTCTGTGATAGAATACTTAAGATTAGATTAGTGCTGCAACATGGATTAACAACCATTATCTTGGCCTATGCCCTTCAGCCGGGGCTACCTGACGAACAGAAAGACTGATTTTATGACACCCTCTTGCAGATTACCTTGTCAACAAATGACCTGTTGAGGCAAGTGTAGTCGTTATCGTGGCAGATGACAGTCCTGCCAGATTGGTACCTGTGCCAGTGGCACGTAAAAAGCATCATTTGAGCATGATCGTTGCCAGTGTTGCCTGACTGGCTCCCGTGCTGGTAGCATGTAAAAAGCATCATTCGAGTGTGGTCGATGCCAGTGCCGGCTGACTGGTCCCATGCTGGTGGCACGTAAAAAGCACCACTAGAGCATGGTCGTTGCCAGTGCTGCCTGTGCTGGGGGCACATAAAAAGCACCATTCAAGAATGGTCAATGTCAGTACCACCTGACTGGCCCCCGTGTCAGTGGCACATAAAAAGCACCCACTACACTCTCGGAGTGGTTGGTGTTAGGAAGGGCATCCAACTCTAGAAACTTTGCCAGATCAGATTGGAGCCTGATGCAGCCTTCTGGATTACCAGCCCTCAGTCAAACCATCCAACCCATACCAGCATGGAAAGCAGACATTAAACGACAACAACGATGATGATATATATATATATGTATATCTATGTGTGTGTGTTTGTCCTTGTATTTGTCTCCCAGTACCACTTGACAACCAGTACTGGTGTGTTTACGTCCTCATAACTTAGCAATTTGGTAAAAGAAGTACCAGGTTTTAAAAAAATAATTAAATCCTGGGGTTGATTCATTCAACTAAAAATTCTTCAAGGCAGGGCTGCAGTATGGCCACAGTCTAACAACTGAAACAAGTAAAGAAAAGACAAAAGAAAGAAAGAGGAAACCAGCATTGAAGACAAACGACACAGTGAAAGACAATCAACAACAATTACTGATACAAATTGCCAGCAAGTGAACAAACTGATTCATGCAAACAGAGGATCAAACGCCTTGAGCTTGCTGCATAACCGGACTGTGATCACAATGAATTATAGAAGAGGGCAGCAGACTCTTTGGGAGTATCACAAAGTATGTCCAAAGTGGGTACTTCACCAGTTATCATTCGATTTGAAGGAGAGAAGGACAGAAGTCTGCGCTGATCTGCTGGAAATATTTGAAACCAATGAAGAGACTTTTTTTGTTTTCTCATCTGATGACAGGTGATGAAACATGGCCATATCTTTATGATCTGGAAACGAATGCTCAAGCCACAGAATGGCATCAAACCTGTTCTCCAAAGTTTAAGAAATCCAACAGCAGTCAACACAGAAAGACAGGGTAACTGTTTTTAGCATAATGTGTGTGTGTGTGTGTGCGCGCGTGTGTGTGCGTATATATAGACAGACAGACATGGATATATACATATGTGTGTGTGAAGGCGCATGGCGTAGTAGCTTGGGATAGTGCACTCGTGATCATGATGTATAACATCTGATGGTCTGGACGATGCCATGATTGATTGATACATACACACATGATAGATAGATAGATAGACAGACAGACAGATAGAGACAGACAGACAGACAGATATAAATATCCACACACACACACAAACACTGATATATAGCTTTTCTATATTAAAGTTTTATATTTCAGTAAACATGTTCATAAGTGGCTGAAATCCAGAAGCTAGTATGAGTTTGTGTCTATAAAACAGTAAATGTCTGTAAGCAACAATTCAAGAATGAAAAATGATAATTGAATCATACCTTCCTTGCTTCATAGGTAAATATGGTAACCATCACACATGGATGATGTCTTATACATTAAAATTACTACTGTTACTATTCTTACTAATACGAAGAAATAGCATACAAATGGTTGTGTGTGTGTGTGTGTATATATATATATATATATATATATATATATATATATATATATACACACGCACACACACACACACATACATTATGTGTGTGTGATTGAGAGAGAGACAAGAGAGAGAGAAATGATTACAAAGTTTTAAGGTCAAATTCGTGACCACACGAGATATTGTGTTCTGTCATGTTATGTTGTACTCCCAGAGCAAGGTATGTAGCTAACCCTGCTACCTTCAGTTCCCCTTGACAATATAAAACAAGGTCCACTCCCTAAAAACAGTTGCTCCAACATAATGTATCTCAATCGTGCAATCATGGAAAAATTGATGCAAACTGCTACACACACACACACACACACACACACACACACACACACACACACACACACACGTTTGCTTCAAATAGCTGTAGACCTCCTACACAATTCCACCCACAACAGTTTAATATATTATCTGCTGGGGTTACATGCTATCAATAATAAAAAAACATTGAGAAACTTGGATGTATTTTCTTTCTGGCTATTTCATCTGGATATATGTTTCTTCAGTTTCACACCTCCGTATCACTAAATCAATAACAGACCACACAGCATGCTATCATTACTCACTACATACATCACTTTAAATTATTTATGCTTTAGTCAAACATGCACTCCTTTCTCTTGTCACTTTCAATTATCTTCATATTACAGTTGAGAAGATTTTTTTTTATACATTTTGAAACCAAACCACCGTTAAAGCAACATCATCACCATCATAACACAACCATCCTGAAAATGATTGCCATTCGACACAAGAGAATCTAAAGATCCCGGTGTTCAATGATAACAACTAAAATCCCTGAGATATGATGATGTGGTTAATACTTACCTTAGCACAGTCTGTGGTTAACTGACAAGAAAGACAACAGGTAAGAAGAGTAATAGAAATGCTAGTCTGAGAGACTGGTTTATATACCATAATGACAAAATGGATGCAAAATTATGTGGGATGTACGATAATGAATGAACAGTAGTTCCAAGGTGAAACTTTTCTATTTGAAATAGTTTACATCACATTTACGAACATTCCAATTTATCGTAGCTTCACCAAATGGTTATTATTAGTTCATTTGAAATTCTTAAAACAATAAATGATATTGTATTATCTTGCATTATTACTCAACCAACCAATTAGTCCTTCTATCATCACTTTTTAATAAAAACTGCTTAAGAAAGATTTTTGTTTTAATGCTTTTAAACCAGAATCCCTGACAGCTCTCCGCATTATTTATAGAGAAACCGAAGCTGTTGGCTTTGATCATAAAACCAGTTGGATTATCCACTACTACTGCCACTGGATGTCAAAGACTGACTCCTACGATAAAAGGATGATTCAGTCAGCTAACCATAACCTACATTGCTAATTTGTGCCATGTGGTTACTCAGCTACTGAGCTATGTAACAAAGTGACCTTGGGACTGCTGACTTGCATCACAAAATGACCCAGGCTGATGAGTTGTGTCACAAAAGTCATCTGGGCTGTTGAGTTGTGTCACAAAAGTGATTTGGGCTGTTGAGTTGTGTCACAAAAGTCATCTGGGCTGCTGAACTACAAAAATGACCCAAGCTATGTCACAAGGTGACCCAAAATACTGAGTTCGTTCATACGGTGAACCAAACAGCTATCAATATAAGGGTTCTCATTTCTTTTGCATGCAAAACTTTGACAGTATGAAGTGAAAGCAAAGAGGAGGGGTTGTTGCTGTTGCTGTTGTTGTTGTTGTTGCTGGTATTGAGACATTGGTGATGAATGAGGAGAACCAGCACAGGTTGGAGAAGAATTAGTTTGGTATAATACATTAAATGTGCAACATTCATATGAACTGAGAGAAGACTTGGACATTAAAGAGATTAGATGATTGTGCAGAAGAGGTTAACTTGTACAATAAGGGTTGTTGACGGGTGAAAATGTATCATGTGTTACCAGAGGAGAATGGTTAGCTATAACAGTTGGAAGTTCAAGGAATACAAGGGAGAAAGTGGTATGATCAGATCTCAAAATGTCCTAATTCCACAGACAAGGCCACACAGTGTTGAGATGAAAGGTGATTTATCATACAGCAAACCTGTCCACCACTATTTGAGTTAAAAAAAAAAAATTGGATACTAAACTTTGGTGTTGGTGGTGGTGGTGGTAGTGACAACAGTGATGATGATAATGACAGCTATGATGATGACAACGATGATGATGATGTTCATCATTCATAGTGCCCACACTTTTACTATAGTAAGCTGTAACTTACCATTGTACTTAGCTACTGAGGAGTAACCAAACTAGGCTAGGCCAATGTGTCTTTTCTATGGAGACAGAGAAAGTTTGGTGACAGGAAAGAAACTGCCAAAACTTTAGACTACAACAGACCAACATCCTAACACTATGGCTAGCTAATGCCTCTCTCTCTCTCTTTCCCTCTCTCTTTCTCCTCCTTCTCTCTCTAGTTTCAATCAACACTGTTTGTCGAAGGATTGAATAAGTAAGTAAATGAATAAAGCAATTATCTTTATTTATTAACTAATTACATAGTATTAGGTTACCAGAAAGATTATTATAATTGGTACACAAGCTAAAAATACCATAAGGTTCATTTAACACATTCTTTCAGTACATTATTGGCGTCACACTAACATAAAACACTGGGAATATTCAACCGACTACAGAAATTCTTTAAGTACTAATAACTATACATTTACTCCTTAATATAACAATTTCACTGATAAGCTTAATTGTCTAATAACTTTATACTGGGGCATTTTTAAACAACAACAATCAACATATGTTTATTCAACAGTAATCAATGTTATACACTAAATTATTCTCTTTTTATAGTTTGTAAAAATATTTTTTATGCTCTTTCTAACTGGATGTGGCATTCCAGCATGGCCATAGTCATGATGGCTAAAAAAAACTAATTATCGTTATCATCATCATCATCATTGTTTAACGTCTGCTTTCCATGCTGGCATGGGTTGGACAGTTTGACAGGAGCTGGCCTGGCAGGAGCCTGCACCAGACTTCTGTGTCTATTTTGGCATGGTTTTTATGGCTGGGTGCCCTTCCTAACCCCCAACCACCCAACAGAGTGGACAGAGTGCTTTTTATGTGGCACCAGCACAGGCGAGGTCAGGTTCTGGCATGGTTTTCACAGCTGGATGCACTTCCAAATGGCAAATACTTTACATTGTGGACTGGATGCTTTGAGAGGAGAGGCAGCATTGGAGGAGGTGATCTTGTGTCAGATGATGAAAGACTTGAGTGTGACAGAGAAATAGAGAGGCAGAAACAGGTGTCTTACTGTAGTGGAGATACATGATTAACCAGCCAGCCAGCCAGCCAGCCAGCCAGCGAGAGAGAGAGAGAGAGAGAGAGAGAGAGAGAGAGTAATCAAGAATGAAGACAGAAACAGGTGTGCTGCTGTAAAGGAGATAGAAAGTTATCCAGCCTGAGAGAAGAGCTATGTATCTCTTTCACAGCAGCACACCTGTTTCTCTCCTCATTTTAATTATATGCAGAAATGATTGTAATTAAACAAACAAAACAGTCCCACTGCATGGCACCCTGATACAAGTAAAAAATAAAAAGTTACAAAGGAGCCTCTACACAGTCTCTAGAAATAACAGTCATTTTCCCCCCTGAGTTACATCCTCTGAGCCAGTGATTCTCAATGTGGAGCATATGCACTACCAGTGGTGGGGGTGGAGGGAATTGCGGTGGGGCATGGGACCCAAATTTTTATTTTCTGTTTTTCTTTTAGTGGGACCTGGAATTGTGAAAAGATCTTCTTCACAGCAAACATACTACACCTATACCCAGCCTAACCAAACCAATCCTTCCAGCCAAGCATACTGTGTGAAGACTGTTTGCTATTCTAATGCACTCATGTGGATATTTCTTTAAAGAAAGTATATTTAAAACCCTGTTCAGTCATGAATGACCACGAGATTTCACCTAGAAAGTTCCACTCCAAGGCACAAGTCCAGGTGTTTGTGGAAGACCGACAGTCACCCATGCATTGCTCCAATGTTATTCAAGGGTAAAGCAAAGGGTGATACAGCTTGGCATCAGTGATGTTGCAACTCATTTCAACAGCTGAATGAACTGGAGCAACATGAAATAAAGTATCTTGCTCAAGAACACAATACACAAAACACAGTCCAGGAATCGAACTCACCACCTCATGATTGTGAGCCCAACACTCCATCCACTAAGCCATGTACCTTCATAATTATGAAATATTGAAAATAAAGTTGTTTTTTACCAACTACAGGTGGAGTATACATTTTTCTGGAAAATTTTAGTGGGGCCTGGGGGAAAATAGGTTTGGGAAACACTGCTCTAAACCATATTTTAAAAAAGGAAGACACATTAGATAATATAGAACAATGGCTGGAATGCCAATCATCATATGATGAATACCTGATCAGAATCGAACTGTGGCTAAATAACAGCAAAAGACAGATACACCTTGAGTGTCTCAGGGTCATGATTATCATCATCATCTATCGTCTACATACAAATGCCTCCTTTTTATAGACTGGCACACTCTGAGTTAAACAAAAAACATACCTTCCTCCATTAGTGGCTAGTCTGTGTCCCATAGTGCCTATTTACAGGTAAACTGAACCAATTATTGAGTGTTCGTTATTTTCTACTAAATAAGGTGGGTGAGCTGGCAGAATCATTAGCACACCAGGCAAAATGCCTAGCAGCATTTTGTCCGTTTTTAAGTTCAGAGTTCAAATTCTGTTGAGGTCAACAGCTATCAAGCTCTTTTCCCAAACTGTTAAGTTACAGAGACAAAAATAAACCAACATTAGCTGTCAAGTGGTGATGGTGGACAAACACAAAGATACACACACACACACACACACACACATACATGACAAGATTCCACAGTTTCCATCCACCAAATTCCTTTACAAATAATAGTCAGCCCAAGGCTATAGTAGAAGACACTTGCCCAAGGTATCACCTAGGGCAACTGAGCTCCAAACCACATGGTTGCAAAGCAAACTTCTAAACCACAGTCATGAACCGCATCTCACCACATGTCCAAGTCTCTATTTTTTGCTACCATATTAACCATTACTGATGGCACAGCTATTCACAGACTTTTCTCCAAATACAGTTTGACATCACAAGTTATTTATTTTGCTGTGAATGCAAAAAAGAAATGAAGCAAGCATGCTCCATTGGATGTGTAATATCAGTGTGAATGAACAGTAGAGTACTAATGAGCTAAGTGAAAAATTAGGTAAAAAGAAGAATCAGATGTAGTGTGCAAGAGAGATAGCTCTCTTTAGGTCCTTTAGTCTAGCAAGTTGCAAAGTGACCTCACTAGTGTTGGTGCCTTGAGAAAAAGCACCCAGTGTACTCTGTGAAGTGGTTGGCATAAAAAAGGGCATCCAGCCTTAAAATCCATCCCAAAACTGATACACTGGAAGATAGTGTGATCTTCTGACTTTTCAGATCCTGTCAAACCATCAGGGGAGACAGATGTGAAATGATGATGATTTTTACAGCAATACTGCAATTTGTCTAAAACCTTTATTATAGTTTAAATCTTCTAAAGAATTTAGCAGGAAATAGCAAGCAATACAATGTACGAATCCAGTCCCGACAGAAGGACCTGTTTTTCTTTTGTGTCTCAAATTAGTGTGGAGTGGGGGGGGGGGGGGGTTAAATATCATTTACATTAGAAAATCTAAGCAGTTGATTAATTTCATACCTTTTGTTCCTACTTTTCAGCTCACAAGCCAATAAGAGAACCGTTACTTGGTTATTCAGCCTGATAGAAATAGCAGCCAAATCTCCCTAAAATTATACCCTACTCTGTCTTGAGTGAAAGACCTGTTGGATGGTATACTCCTAGATACAGAATGCCTAAGAAATGGATGACCTGAGCACCTTTGAGCCTAAGTCAATCATTACATTCTAAGCACTTTTACTACTAATCCAGTAACAATAAAGTTTTACAATCCATATGGCCATTGGGATGATACTGAAGACTTTGCTGTCATGAAGAAATTCAAAGAAAAGACTAGAATGGTGTCCCATATTGCCTTCCCTAGAAATGTTAACAAAATATTTATCAGTTATACACTGCCAACAATTGCAAGAACTGTTCCTGCCTATGGCATCTTTTGTCAGCAAAGAGTACTACAATCTCTATGGTACCTACTGACAGCAAAAGTGTACCCACAGATGGTATCTATTGACAGGTAGTCTGTACCTACTAATAGTATCTGTAAGCAGCATGGTGAACTGTATTTCTCTATGGTGCTTATTTGTCAGACAAGGTGACTATAGCCCTAGGCTCATGATTTCTAATGTGCCTTTCCTTTTTAAGATGGTAAGCTGTGATTTGAGGGCTATTTGGCTGATGTTTCTAGCAGGTCATGTAACTATGTAGAAGTTTCCTGGTTGGTTTGATAGAAACCAGTAGTATGTATCTGGTTGCCTGGATGCTAACTCACAGCCATCACATTCCAATAGATTATACACAACTGCAATGCAGCATAACTGGACAGATCATTAAAATTAGTGGTGGAGGGAACTAATATTTCAAGAGTAATCAAGACATTTAACAGCAGAATCAATTCCCTCACTGCCTGTAACCATTATTGAAGAATAAGCTCTAATTTTAGCAACACTTAAAGACAATAACAATCTAGCTGCAGTGGCCTTTTATTCAACATGACTTGTTAGCAGAACCATTGGGATGTTGGCCTGCCATCCAAAGAGTCCAAATTTCATATTCTGTCACCAATATCATTTCATATCCTTGTAAGGGTCATTCAGTTTGTAATACCTCATAAATTGATACTATGAAGAGGTGTCTAGAACCAAAACCAGCAATCATCCAAAGAGGGATCAGTACAGAGAAATTGATGCAACATTCTATAAACTGTTCAATATGATTCCATAACAGACTAAAATGTGGCCAGATGAAGCAGCTGCTCATTAACATTTAATTGATTAATAATGCTATAATTCAAGCAGAGATCAAAATCTCAAGTAGAGATCAAAATACAGTCATTAACTCTAATGTTTTATCCTGACTATTCTTTGTTTTGCAACATTGAAGAGTTACATCATCATCATCATTTAACATCCGTTTTCTGTGCTGGTATGGGTTGGATGGTTTGACAGGAGCTGGTAAGGCCAGGGGCCACACCAGGTTCCATCATCTGACAGGTTCACATAGTTGGGTTCCATTATCTATTCTGCCTCCTCCGTTACTTCTTTCACACTAGCATATAGCTAACCATCTCCTTTTGTAGTCTTGCAAGCTGTACAGCAGCTTCACTAGTGCTAGTGGCTTCGAAAGCAGACATTGGAGCACAATGAGGTCCTTGGACCCATCAGATCCTGTCAAACTATGCACGCATGGAACAAGGATGTTAAATGATGATGATGATGATGATGATGATGATGATCAAATACAATAAAATACTAAAGAGAATGCCTATACTTGATCATAAACCTGATACAGACAAGCAATCATAATGATAATACTGTTTGATCCAATATCAACCTTAAGTGAGCAGACCTATGAGCAATGGGCTTCCAACCATGACCCTCTTGTCTTTTACTTATGACTATATTATCCAATTTATACCCCATTTTTAAATGGTGGGATGAGGCTTAGAGGAGATATGGCTGCTATTTCTAGCAAGCTGAGCAATCACATACAGTCTTTCAGCCAAGTGGAGCAGCAGAGGTGAGGATGTTGTTTGCTGCTGCTGTTGCTGTTGTTGTTTGGCTCCAAGACAGTGCTGACCAAGCAAACCAAACCCATGGTCAGGGGCATCCAAACTATGACTATCCAATCACAATTTTCAGCAACTGTTTATCTCAGACTATATTATTTAATGTGTCCCCTTTTTTTTTTTTCATAATGGTAAATTGTGGGTTTAGGAAAGATTTAGGAACTGATGACGACGACAGTGGTTGCAGTGGTGGTGGTAGTAGAGTAGCGGTGGTGGCAGTGGCAATGGTGTTGCTGACAACAGTAATTACTGTGAAGGCGACAGTCAAGAGTTGAAACAATCACAGTATATTAAAACAGTTTAAACAACACACAATACTGTTGGTGCTGCTTTCAGACAAATACCATACTGTTAATTAACTATTAATGTGTTGCCTAATTAACATTGTTCAGCAATTTTAGACAAGCAACAGTATTTTGAACTTGTTAACATGAAGTCTAAGAATTCTTCCCTCCCAGTCTATTCCAGTGTTCCACAATCTTTTTTCACTTATGGTACACTTATGTTCTTTTCAAAATTCGGTGGCACAACCCGAACTAAAAATATTACTAAAAGAGAAAATTTATATCCAGCTTACATTGCGGCCCACCTGGCCCACCAGCGTGCCACAGCATACCAGTTGCAGAGCACTTGTCTATTCAATGCCACCCTCTTTAAATAACAATCTTTTTAACTTATCAGATTATAAGCAGACCAATCAGAACCTGCATAACATATCTTATTGTTATGCTTGCTTCAGTCATTGGGCTGTGGTCATGCTGGAGCACCACCTTGCAGGGTTTCAGTTGTACAAATTAACCCCAATAATATTTTTTTAAAAGTCTAGTGCATGTTATATTGGTCTCTTTTGCTGAAACATAAGTTATTGGTGCACAAACAAATCAGCACCGTTGTCAAGTGGTGGTAGGGGTGGTGTGTATGCGTATATACATGTATGCATGCATATGTATACATGTATGCATGCATACATAAATATATACATACATAGATACATACATATATATGTATACTTATAAGATAAGGATATAATCATAAAATGATTATATCAGCAGCCTAGCACTTAAAAATTACCATATAGGTAACATCAATCAGGACTGTAGTAGAAGACACTGGTTTAAGTGTGCCATGCAGCAGGTACTGAACCTGAAACCATGTAGTTGCTAAGCAAACTTCTTTACCCAGCCAAGGCTACACCTATAGTCATTTCTTCCACATATTTTCTGTCAGATTTCTTACGCTCCAAATATTAAATATGTTAATATCAACTTATGTTTGAATATGAATGAGTTGTACAGGACAAGGTGCACCTGTCAACTATGCTGGAAGTTTTTTAAAAGCAGAGTGGAGCTAAGGCTGACATATTTCAGAAAAACTAATTTAAATATTTCATGAACAGAGATATTTTTGCTTACTTTGCTGATATTTTTTCATCACTGATGCTTTAGTTAAGTGCATAACGCAGCATTGTACTAATAATGTTAGGAGCTGGTTTAAATTGTTTGCTGCATTTCAATTTGTCCTCCGAGGGCTTGAGTTCAATCCCAGACAGGATTAACTACTGACTTTCATCTTTCTGTGTTCCTTTCGCAAGTGAACAAAACAAGTACCAGGTATGTAATTTTATTATTTACACCAGAGATGACACAAACTGGCAGAATCATTAGCACACTGGACAAAATGCTTAGCAGCATTTCATCCATCTTTAAGTTCTGAGTTCAAGTTCCGCTAACTCATCCCTTTGAAATTGCTGGCCGAGCAGAATTTCATTCACAGACCAAGGATTCGCCACCCCTAATATAAACAGAAATATGAGAAACAACACCCATCACACACACACACAGGCACATGCATGCACACACACACACGTGCACACACACACACACGCACACGTACACACACATGTACACAGACACACACACACACACACACATCTTTCTGCCTTTGTTAATGAAGGGGAGATCTGACTCAAAATAATTCTGTAGGTGCTCATTGATTAGTTGTGTGTTCTGATTAGGTAGGACTACAATTAAAGGTATTTCAACCATGACCATCCAATCTTATTTTCAGACATTATATGTTGAGGACTAAATTATTCAATGTTTCCAGTTTTTTAAGACTGTAGGGTGTAATGGATGTAATTTGAAGAGGGTTTGACTGCTATTTCTAACAAATTGAGCAGCCATATAGAGGCTCCCTCCTCAATATAGTTTGTAGTAAAGAGTAAAATTCCAGAGGATTACAGTTCTAAGGATAAAGAATTCATGGGGTTTGATGAGGTAAGACATAGGTGTGTATCCAATCAATTAAAAAACCTAAGACATCAATATGTTAAAGTGTTTTGAAGGTAAGACTTTTAATAAAATAGCTCTATCGAAACAGAATTGATGAAAAAAATAAATAAATGTTAGAAAAAAAACGTATAACAAAACATTCTTTAGTAATAGCCCCAGTTTTGTTGTTGTTTTAATGATGGGAATTTTTGGAGGGAACAAAAGGAATTTACAGGGAGTGGCGGACCACTTGGTACCATTATTTACAGTGTTTGAAGGAATCTTGTTAATGTCAACAAAGTAGTGATATCAAAACTCTTTTTATTTTTCAATTGCTGACACTGTCACAACTCCTAATAGACAGGATACGATTTGTTTTGTTTGTTTTTTTTTTGTCACAGGAGGCAGGATTTGAAAAGATACTTTAAGGTGTCTAACCATTCTGCCCATACTCTGGGCTGGTATTTTATCAGCCCCAAAAAAATGAAAGGCAAAGTAGAACTTGGTGGGATTTGAATTCAGACTGCAGAGAGTCTGAACAAATAACATAAATCCTTCTTCCTATCTGATACTTTAACAACTCAACCGATTCATTTCCTTCTATAAAAACCTGTACAGCAATGATAAAACTACAGATAGCAACAATAAAATCATACACAGAAATGTTTTGGTATTGATTCTCATTTTTTTCCTAAAGAAAAAGGGTAAAAGAAAGCAGCATCAGAGAGACAAATATTCACAGAAAAGTAAAACCAAAGAAATAAAACCCAACAAAGTAAATAATTAAAATATTTACCATCTCCCATAATAATCATTCCTTGTTGAAGTGAAAGTAAGAACAAGATCTAAGTAGGTCTGCCACTTTGCCTGTCGTTAACTCCTCCTTTCACTTACCCAAAGTCAATCAGAAGTGACAGATACTATAGTTGAATGGTGAGTGAGGGTACTTACTGTCACCCTTATGTTTGTTTGTGAAAGACATAGACATGGACGAGGAGAGCTGGATTGAATGAAATGCTGCAAATAGTTGCAATTTCTGAGTCTGAAGTGAACACATTACTTCCAACTGAAGAGTCATTAATTAGCTTAGCTTCAAACTCTAGCACCTAATCAGAGACTGATCGGAAAGTTTATGGTTATTTAATAGATACACACTCAGTTTTAAAAAGCCAACTTTCCAATCTCTCTCTCTCTCAATAAAACTGGCTCTTTTCTTCCAAATTTAATCTTTTTTTGTTTTTCCCTCCTTTATGTTTTCAAATAACAAGCCTTCACCAAAAATATCTCCAAAACTAGCTCATTATCGGCTAATAATATTCAGATTGTTGCCACTGTTGCTGATTTAGCAGACTCATTAAAGCACCAAACAAAATGCTTCGAGGTGTTTGTTCAGGATCTTTACAATCTGTGTTCAAATCCCACCAAAACAACTTTAGCATTTCATTTTTCAAGGGTTGATAAAATAAAGTACCAGTAAAGTACGGAGATCAATGATATCAACTAAACTCTCTCCTCGTAATTGCCGGCCTTGTTTCTGAATCAGAAACAACAACTGTCATCATTATCATTATTATCAATGTAGCAAGCTGACAGAATCATTAGCACACCGGGCAAAATGTTTAGTGACATTTTGTCTGTCTTTACAAATTCCACTGAGGTCAACTTTACCTTTCATCCTTTCAGAGTCGATGAAATAAGTACCTGTTGAGCACTGGGGTCGATGTAATCAACTTACCCCCTCCTCCAAAATTTTAAACCTTGTGCCTTTAGTAGAAAAAATTATTATTATTATTAAAGCAGCAAGATGGCAGAACCTTTCACATGCCAGGCCAAATGCTTAGCAGCATTTTGTCTGTCTTTATGTCCTGAGTTCCAATTCCACTGAGGTCAACTTTACCTTTCATCCTTTCAGTGTCAGTAAAATAAGTATCAGTTGAGTGTTGGGGGTCAATAAAATAAGTACCAGTCAAGCACTGGAGGCTTTCCCCATCCCCTCAAGTTTCAGGCTTTGTGCTTGTATTAGAAACGATTATTATTCAAAGCAGGGAACTGGCAGAGTCATTAGCATGCATAGGAAAGTGTATAGTGGCTTTTCATTCCTTTTTACATTCTGAGTTCAAATCCTGCCAAGGTCATCTTTGCCTTTCATCCTTTCAGAGTCAACAAAGTCAGTACCAGTCAAGTACTGGGGTTGTTGTAATTGATTTACCCCCTCCCCAAAATTGTTAGCCTTGTGGGGTCGATAAAATAAGTACTAGAGGTCTATGTTATCAATTTGTCCCCTCCTGCCAAAATTTCAGATCTTCTGCCTTTAGAAGAAAGGATTATTATTATTATTATTATTATTATTATTATTAAGGCAGCAAGCCAACAGGATCACTAGCATGCAGTCTGAAAAGACTGAGTTCTTAACAAGAACATCAAATTAAAAACTTCCTGAAGACATTAGTCTGGCTTGTTGTACTGTATGAAGGTAGAAACTACTTGCCTAAGAGCAAGCAATATGGTGAAACTCAAAGCACTTGAAATAATGTCATACTGAAGAGTACTGAGGACTAGCTGGACTGACCATTAAACAAACAAGTCAGGACTTGAGGAAATGGAAACAGAGAGAGAATATTTGGCAACTGTCGGGAAGAAAAAGTTGCAATACTTTGGGCATGTTATCAGGGCCCAGAACTCCAGTACCCAGATCTTAGAGGGAAAAATCAATGGGAAACAAGGAAAGAGGAGACCAAGAAGATGCTGGCTGAATGACATCAAAAACAAAATAGACCAGAAGGCCTCTAGCTGAATGTACAGCCATGGCCAGAAACAGGATTCAATGGAGAGATATAGTGCATGCATCCATGATCCCTGACCCTCAGCAATGGAAATCAGAATAGGGGAGGCAAGAACAGATGTCCACATATAAAAATATCTGCTACACTCGTTCACATGTAGAATCAAAATTCTTCCAAAAAATTTTGATAGCATCAGTAGAAAAAACTGTAAAACAATTTCTTACATAAAGTGTAAAGAAAGAAAACATTGAACTAAATTGTCCAACTTTAGGTAAGTTAATGTTGTTAGTTTTTAATAAATTTTAAGAATTATGAAAAATTTTGTAATCAAACATACGTTAATGATAAATATTTTATATCTTAAAGGTGATAGTTACTTAAAAGTTTCACCGTAAACACTTTAAAAGGAACAGACTAACTTCAATTTTACAGTTAAAGAAGTTAGCACAGTGAAAGTTGTAACTGTCACATTTTATGATATAGAATTTATTTACTTTACCTTTCATATTGAATTCTATTTCAGATGTTTAATCATCATTTAACATACACGCATCTGTGCTAAACACTCATGACATTAAGATATGTTAATGATATAATGATTATGAGAGTTACAATCACAAAACTAATACTTTTAGATCCCCAACAGTACTATGGTGTGTTCATTGTTAAAAACCCTTTAGCGTTAAATAGGCGCCACAGAGAAGTATAATCTACCACTGCATGTAGCAAGGACACTGTAATAGAAAGAGTTCTGTTACCTTGCAGTGGTGAGCTCAGATTAAAAACATGGATTTATTCTGGAGAAGAATTGACTTTGCCAGACACTTTTGTTCTTGGTACACTGCATCAAAATGTCCCAGTATCACAAATGAGTTACAAGAGTTACAAAAGTATTTTTAACACCTTAATCAACCCTTTTGTTACCTATTTCTCTTGAAATACACTGCCTTTGTCTCATTAGTTTTAAAAATAATGAAAAGAAAAAATATGTATATCATAAAACAAGGGACAGTTTCAGATGGGCTGGTATCAAAATGATGAGAGTTGGTTTGTCTTTTAAGTTGTGCACGACACATTCATGAATCCACTTCTCTCCAACAAATAAGTGATTAGTATAAATAAAAAAAAGATTTAGATAAATAAAATTATATCAATATTTCATAAATGAACCAAATATGAATATCAGACTTTACAGAACTAAAAAAAAAGGAGAAAAAACATTGAAAAGCATACCAAAGTCACTGAATAAATAAGTTGAAAATAGAAGCAAGAATAAATGATGGTCAATCCATCGTTAGGACATGAAAAAGTAAGAAGTACAGTAATACAGTAAGAGAGACCTGTAAATGAAAGATAGGGTTAGGGTTTTTGGTAGAAAAGAAGGTAAAAGAATGAACTGACAAGTGATGGCAAGATAAAAGAAATAAAGGAAGGATGAAGACTAAAAGAAATGGTAAGACACTAGTAATTGACCAAAGACAACTTTAAATTTTTGTACTCCATGAAATAATCTAGAAGTTGTACTGCTTTGTTCTAGGAGTATTTCTTCCACAAAGCAATCAAATAAAAAAAGTAAGTTAACATCTGTTGAAAAACTAAAGAAACATTTCTGAACTATATCCCACAATGCAATACTACTGACAGTTTGAAGTAGTGTATCCACTATATATATTTAAATATTCATGAGCAGGCATCAAATATAAAATTCTCCATCTCATTAACAAATATTCTTCACCTATCTCCACTGATCAACTGACTCCTTTTTACTGCTCAATAGGTTTCTAATGAATAGTCAACTACCTAGTCCACAACAAACTCTACCTAAAGCATGTACTTCCCCATTTCTTGTTTTCTGTACTGTGTTTCACTTCCAAAGCTTCAGACAAAATCCTTGCCAATCCTTTCTCAGACTTCCATATCACTGGAATTCCTCTTCCACCCACATTTTTCTCCGACTAACTCGCAAAAGTTTAAATGAAACATTAACTATATCCACTTTGATCGTCAAACAGAGCAGAGCCTAAATTGCTTATAAGCAAACCTTCCTTCTCAAGTTAGCAGACAGTTAAAGAGAGAAAGGCAAGATGGCAAATCTGTTATTAATTAAATAAATGTGTTAATTTGTAATTAGAAAGAGGCTCCAGTTCAAAATTATGTTAGCAGGAAAAGAAATTGGAGATAGAGCATTAAAAGATGGATGAGTGAATGACAGCAAGAAGAAGCAGGAGTAGTTTTTCTTCAGATAAAATTCTGGTATTTACCTGCAAAACTGCATGATTACCATGAGAGCGTTCCATGATTTATGTTTATCGAATTGGCTATGATTTCTAATCAATGAGTCAGGTTGATATAAGATGAATGATTAAACTGTGACCTGAAAATGAAGTATTTCACAGCTTATTCCAGATTACAATAATCCAACAACTTGGATCAGGATTTAGGGGTTCGGGATATTTTTAAAGTTTCCTTGGGTTTTTCTTTTTTTAAATCATGTTTATATAGAAATAAAAGTAATGTTATGTTAATTAAATTCCTAAATTTCTCAACTTAATTACCATTCATGTAGTAAAGAATAATCCAAGATACGGCAAACCTTGTCTATACTATCTGGTTATTACCTGAAGTGGTGATAGTATTTCATCAGCTGCACCAGTACTGATTCTCTGGCAGAAAACACTAAACTCACACTGGTACAACACGCAAAGCTGTAAACAAATACTGAAGAGAGGCACAGCTTGCTAGCTTAAACAGCAGCAGCTCTGTGAATATGTTTTACCGACTTGCCAATGTGGGGTCTATAACCTAGTATGGGTCATTAGAAAAGAGGTGAACAATGGTGTTATCCAAAGCACATGAAAGGAAGGATAGCTCCAACAATACCTCTCAGAATTACAGGAACAGTCACAACCAGGTACAGCATGCTTTAACATTATCTTTAATGTGTATTTTTACACTGACTCAAATGAGAATTATTTGACTTCAGATAATAGTTTTCCAAGCGTACATATGGAAAGACTCACTCGCTGAAAGTCATGCATTCAACCGTGACTGCTTCTGATCTTCCACCAGCAAATGAAGCACAAATTCTGCTGCAACTCTTTTCATTCGCAATTCCTCGCTCAAAATTCATTGACAGAAGCTCCAGGATACACCAGTCATATCAACAAGTTCTTCAATTGTTCAACAACGGTCCTCCAAGATCAGTTCATGCATTTTCATGAAGCCTTCATTCATGCGGGAGGGGTGACAGTCACCCTGAACGAGGCTGGTCTTCAAGCAACAAGTGACCATTCCTAAAGCATGAAAACCACTCGTAAACTTGTGTGTTGCTCATGGCAGCATCCTTGTAAGCTGTTTGAAGCATGACAACTGTTTCAGCTGCTGTTTTCTCCATCAGAAAACAGAATTTCAAGGAAACATGTTGTTCCTTCATTTCAGCCATCGCAAAAATCAACAAACAGGAAAGAAACACTGCAAAACAAAGATGCACCACATGGCAGTACGACTTCATTCAATGACACTGGTTGGCAGACTGATGACTGAGGTTTGTATCAAGTGATTTCTAGTGGCGGAAGCCTAAACTACAATGGGTTTGTCCCACAGTGAACGTTTCCAGTTATTTTTGGGTACCTCCTCATAAAAGATCAATTGTTGATTTACAAAAGTAGATGTTAAAATGATGATGACGATGGTGGTGGTGGTGGTGGTGGTGGTGATATACTATAAAGTTCAAACAGACTGGAACTTGAGGTTTCATCAATTAGCCTGTTCAACCAGACTGGTTGAAATTCCATATGGTGTACCCAGTACAAACTATGGACCTACAAGAAATGCAGTGAAATCACAGACAGGGTTAGTTAACAGTAGACTTTGTTAACATTACGAAGGGTATGCAGCCATAAAAACCATGCCAAAACTGAGACCCTGGAGCAAAGTCACAGTCCTCCAATTCATTGGCCGATCGATCGATCCGAGCCACATGGAAAATAGACATGATGCTGATGCTGATGCTGATGATGATGATGATGACGACAATGACATAGGACTACATTTTCTAATGTATCCTGTTCTAATTTAAGATAGCAGGATGTGATTTGAAGGAAATTTGACAGCTACAACTTGTAGGTTGAGTGCCCATACAGAAACCTGCCTTCACTAGCTTAAAGTAAACTTTGTTGCTGTTCTGATATATTCCCACACATCATAGTTGAATAAAACTATAATGAAAAGCATTCCTGTCACAGCAATCTTTTCATTTGTATACTAGGAACTGTATTGTCCAGTATAGCCTTTGTTTATGACTATGGTGTGTTTTGTGAGAATATTAACTACTATTTTCAGCAAGTTGAGTGATAGTTGCCTTTTGAATAACATTTTCAATGAATAATTCTTTTGCTCTCCTTCTGTCTGACACTTTATGCTTCATATTTTCAGACTAGATAGCTGAACTAAGAGATTTATTTCACTTGTTATACCATCTGAAGAAAAGAAGGACACAGCCATAGAAAATGAAAGAATCTCCAACAATAAATAGCATGCCTTTGAAAATACCCCCAAATTCAAGATATGTCAAAGAAGTCTTAGCCAAGATAATAGAAAGGGAGTAATTTGTCAATCACATATACACACAATCATCGTTATTATAAGATTAGTGCAAACACATATACCTAAACTATGGAGAATTATACATTACAATAACATACACAGTACAATACTATGGAACATTATAGAATATTAGCAAATGTCATCGTTTTAACATCTACTTTTGCAGGCTTGCATAGATTAGGTAAGACATCATTGAGGCAGATTTTTCTATAGCCAGATGGTTTTTTTGTCACTAACTTCCAAGCAAGGAAATATTTCTCGTGGAACAAAATCAACCTGGAATAATGTGGTCATATTATAAATGGGGTCAGGAATGGCAGTGATTGAATGGCTGAATGATTAATCAAGCAATTGACTAGTTAAATGGTTAGCTAACTGACTGATAATAACAAAAGGTGAAATAAAACCAGTGTAAGTGTCTCTTATTGGCAAACTGACCCTCCCATGATACATCTGTCTCAGCACAGGATTTCACATCAAGTATTTTGTAAAACAAATACAAAAGCAATGGGCAAAAATATATACATACACACACACATTAATAATATATTTAATAATACTATTCCATGGAGCATTCTGTGTGTGAGTGTGTGTGTAGACAGACAGGTAAGCAAATAAAGCGACAAATAATGCTGAATGCTTAGTAGCTTATAGCTATTTATGGAGCATACAATTTTAGGCCTTATCACTGAAACTAAACACAGCAGTTACATAACAAGGTTTATCTTTATATGGCCAGAAATAATTTACCTAACCAGTTTATAGTCTCATTACATGTTCATCAAAGAAATAATAATAACCATTTTGTATATTCGGAAAGAGCAGTAGCTTATAACTATTGAGTGCACAAACTAGGACACCGCTGAACTGATCAGTCAGATTTGCATAACAGTGCATTTAGTGACAATCATTATATGTTATCTTTCAGGAAGTTTGTTGCATCATTGATCTAGGGCAGTCTTGGGTGGGTTGGTATCAAGAGGATTAATGAACACTGAACTGGTGCTAAATGCAAATTATAACACCATTATAACACAAATTATAACATCATGTCACAATATTTCATTTAAATATTGATTCTAAATAACAATAACAATAACAGCTGTGGCAGAACTCCAACTGTGTTTGAACATTAAGGCACTTGTCACCTGTTATCAACAGAGCAATTCAAATAGTCAATGAATAAATATGAAGATATTGAAATGTCATGAGCTCTAACCTGTTCGTTACTAACTTTCTCTTGAAATAAAATGCCTTTGTATCAATTAATTTTGAAGATAATGAAGGAGTGGCTGTGTGGTAAGTAGTTTATAGGTGCAGGAGTGGCTGTGTGGTAAGTAGATTGCTTACCAACCACATGGTTCTGGGTTCAGTCCCACAGTGTGGCACCTTGGGCAAGTGTCTTCTACTATAGCCTCGGGCCGACCAAAGCCTTGTGAGTGGATTTGGTAGACGGAAACTGAAAGAAGCCACTGAGCATCTTCTCCAGAGCAGTAATGATTTTGCCAGCTCACCACCTTTTTCAAAAACTAATAATACCTGAGGCTGCTCTTCTTCACAGTAATATGAAGGCTGTTGGGTATCTGCTCTCATCCTGCCCTTAAAAAACAAACATTACTAAAAGTATTTGTGCAAGATTCTCAGATACAGTCTTTTGCTTCAAGAAACCTGGCAAACACCAATACCAGTTGATTAAATCAACACTAGTATATGACTGGTACTTATTCAATTGACCCCATAAGGATGAAAGGTAAAGTTGGCCTCAGCAGAACTTAGACTGAGAGTGTAAGCAGCTGAATGAATGCTCCGATTACTATCAACCCATATACATTCACTCCTCTTAAATTTATGGTTTTATACTAACATAAGAGATCACAATTTATTTCAAATATAATATGGGACAGAGATTTCTGGGGTAGCATGATGAAATGCATCTCAGTTATAGCCACTTAAAGATGAATATTTCATTCAACTGTGAGTCCATAAAACTATTTGTAACATTAACAAAAACAATCAATACTATTGCTGCGACAGTGGCATTCTTAACGATTTGCATCACAAAACAAGTAAACAGCTGTCAAAAAAGAATTAAGAAAAATAAATTAAATATCATAAAACTAATATTAAGCTTATACTTGTTCTGCTAATTCTAATTCTTCTGATATATTTACAATTTCCCCTCAGGTAGTTGCAATTCAACATGTCAAAGCAAGACATCAGATATAAGTTAATATATTCCAAACAAAAAAAAAAAAAGAGATAGACATAGAAAAGATTGTTTAACAAATGACGAAAATCATCTTGAATATAATTATTGAATGCCACCAAAACATGTTGTTACCACATTATTCAACATGATCATTGTCGTCATCATCACTTTCATTACAGACAGTGAAGATGTCCAAGATGAAGAAACACTACACTAGTTGCATTAATGTCAGTTGTTCAGTACATTGTTGCACTTCAGTTTATATCTGTCCAGGATCCGATTAGTTTATCAACCGTCAGTAGTCAATTAAGTACCAGTAATATACGAAAGTCATCTGATCCCCCAATTCATCATCACCATCTTCACACCTGCTACAATTAGATTTGTAGGTGGATTGAATGCCTCACTGTATTTGGATCAATGGAATCAACTAAACCCCTCCCTCAAATTTACAGGCCTTGAGTTTAAATCAGAAAGACTTAGTGGACTTTCATCCCGCTTTATATTGAAAGCTCAAATTCTGTTGAAGTCGACTTGGCTTGACATCTTTTCAGAGTCAATAAAATAAGTAACAGTTGCGCAATGGGGTCGATGTAACTGACAGGCCGCCTCTTCCAAGATTTCGGAATTTCTGCCTAGAGTAGAAAGAATTGCTGTTGTTGTTGTTGTTGTTATTAATAAGGCAGAGAGGTGGCAGAATTGTCAGCACATCAGGCAAAATGCTTAGCAGCATTTCATTCTGAGTTCAAATTCTACCGAGGTTTGCCTTTCAACCTTTTGGGGTCAATGTAATTGGCTACCTCCCCGCCCCAGCAAAAAATTTCAAACCTTGTGCCTATAGTAGAAAGGATTATTATTGTTGTTGTTGTTGTTGTTATTAATGAAGAGCTGTGTACTAGCAGAACCATTACAATGTTGGCTAAAATGCATTGCAATTGTTCTGGCTCTTTTTGTTCTGGGTTCAAACCAACGAGGTCACTTTGCTTTTCATCCTTCCAGCAAATACCAGAGATCAATTAAATTGGTTAACACCCCCCACCCACCCACCAAATTTCTGACTGCATACCTAATTATTATTGTTATTTTATCCTACCAAAGTCAGCTTTGCCTTTCATCCTTTTGGGGGACAATAAAATAACAAACCAGTAAAATACTAATACTTTAATTCAGTTAATCTTAAAATTGCTAACCTCGTGTCTAAATAACAGGCATTGCAGGCTTTATCCTCATATGGCACATGGCTTGGTAATTAGAATGTTGGGCCACAATCATGAGGTAGTGAGTTCGATTCTTGGACTGGGCTGTGTGTTGTGTTATTTCATGTTGCTCCAATTCACTCAGCTGTAGAAATGAGTTGCAACATCATTGGTGCCAAGCTGTATCAGCCTTTGCCTTTCCCTTGTGGGACAGTATATCATCATTGTTGTGTTTAATTAGAGCCCCTTAATATTCAAAACCAAAATGGATTCAACTTTACCTTTCATCTTAGCAATCCAATAAAATAAGCACTTGAAGATATAGTCAATTTGGATGATGAATTTGATTGTGTATGTTCCTCAAGATAAGGTGTCTTTAGATAAAATCTAATAAAAATATCATTTTACAAAAATTGGTATTCATCATTTTCATAAATTATCATCAGGCGGCAAGCTGAAAGAATCATTAGCACGCTGGGCAAAATGCTTAGCAGCATTTCGTCCATCTTTACATTCTGTGTTCAAATTCCACCAAGGTCAACTTTGGCTTTAACCCCTTTCAGGGTTAATGAAATAAGTACCAGTTGAGCACTGGGGTTAATATAATGGACTTAACCCCTATCCCAAAATTGCTGGGCTTATGCCGAAATTTAAAACCAATAATCATAGACAGGAGAAGGACAAGAGAGTGATGTTATGTAGGTTGCAGTCGTGGGTGGGGAAGAGAGAGGCAGGCATAGTGCATGGGAAGGATGAGAGATGTCATCATCATCATCATTTAACATCTGTCTTCCATGCTGGTATGGGTTGGATGTATTATTGTAAAATTAGCAAGTCAGCATCCCAGAACCTATGTCTTTGCAAGTATACTCAGAGTTGAATTTGAACTCAGTATTATAAGTTAACAAGATGTTCATCAGTTTAACAGTTTGTTATTTGCATGCAGCACACATCCATACCAAAAGAAGATACAATAATTACAGTGATGTAGATAAATTTAGTAAGAGTTACTTGTCTCTGTCATCACAGAATGTGAACCACCAACTTTTTTGATCAAAAATTACATAATATTTTCATGTTGGTTTTCTATTCATAGTTTAATTTCTCGAGCAATTGAGCAGAAATTATACACATAGAACTTTCAATTTTAAAAATGAGGGATTACTGATAGTATCTGAAGTTAATCAGGGCATCTAATTCAAAATACTATAATTTCCAAGATACATGTATATTGAATATCAAAAAGAATTATTCAATAAAAATACTGGAGTTACATCCCTTGTATGTAAGGACCCCAATAAACAGAGACAACATTGTCATGCAAACACAACAGAATTAACATTTTATCAATCAACCTATCTATTCACTTTTGTAAGTATTGTGTGACAGAGATCCAATGTAACAAACAATAACAGTCATCATTACCGTTTTATATTGGGATAGTTTATATGGAGTTCACAGCACCTCATCAGAGTATTTTACCATCTGACATACACAACAATAGAGAAAACAGCCCACTGCATCTCTTATGTGTCCATAGCTTACAATGGATGCAGCAAATGGAATTACTACCCACTTCTTCCCTACATATTGAGTAGGACCATTTACCTGATGGAAAGAGAGTCTTATCTGCTTTCTTGCTAACAACACATACATATATATATATTCAGAGTTTCATGTTCCCGTTCATTAGACCATGTATGTGTGTGTGTGTGTGTGTATATATATAAGGTGGTGAGATAGCAGAAATGTTAGCATGCCGGGCAAAATGCTTCGTAGTATTTCATCCGTCTTCATGTTCGAGTTCAAATTTCACCAAGGTCAACTTTGCCTTTCATCCTTATGGGTTCAATAAAATAAGCACCAGTTGAGTATTGGGGTCGATATAATCGACTTACTCAGTAACTTGAAATTGCTGGCCTTGTGCCGAAATTTGAAATCAATGCGTGCGTGCGTGCGTGCGTGCGTGCATGTGTGTGAGAGCATATCAGACAGATAAAGAGTCAAATAGAAAGAGAATACAAAGAGAATGAGAGAATGAGAGACAGAGAGAAAGGAATCTTGTAGATTTGTTAATTCTTGTCAGTGTTTTAAGTGTGAAATTTTTTCTGCAATGACAAATCTATTTCATCTGGAGTGTTCATATTTCATCAGGGATATAGAAATAAATTCTATCATTACTATGGTGAGATATCTGATCAGAGGAATTTTTGAAATTGTGAAATAAAATATTGAAGTGTTTTTGCCATTTAAAAACTCTCAGCTGCACCAGAGCAGTTTTAATCTCTGGAATTTTCGAAATGTCATGAAAAGAAAATTATCAAAAATTCTTAAAGGGTGTGGATTTGGAATAGTGTTTATTTTTTATCTGTTACTTGTTTTAGTCATTGCATTGTGGCTATACTGGAGCAGTGAAATGGAGGATTAAAGTAAAGGTAAAGTTACCTTCTCAAGTCATACCAACTCCTAAGGGCCAGTTTCCTGGTTTCATGGTGTATGAATTCCCCACCTGAACGAGACACTGGTCCATCACAGGATTACTCATTTTTGCCAGCTGAGTGAACTGGAACAACATGAAATGAAGTGTTTAGCTAAAGAACACAAGGCGTTGCCTGATCCAGGAATTGAAACCACAATCTTATGATCATGAGTCCAAGTCCCTAACTACTAAGCCACATGCTTTCACTATATGAAGGCACATGGCTCGCTGGTTAGAGTGTCAGACTCACTATCATGGGGTAGTGAGTTCAATTCCTGCACTGGGCTGTGTGTTGTGTTCTTGCGCAGGACACTTTATTTCACATAGCTCCAGTTCCCACAGCTGTAGAAATGAGTTGCAACACCACTGGTGCCAAGCTTTACCAGCCTTTGCCTTTCTCTTGGATAACATCTGTGGCATGGCGAGGAGAGGATGGTATGCATGGGCAACTGCTGGTCTTCCATAAACAAATTTGCCCAGACTTGTACCTCAGAGGGTAACTTTCTAGGTGCAATCCCATGGACATCCATGACAAAAGGGAGCCGTTACCCTATGGAGGCTAATGAACCCTTCCAGAACATACACGCCCACCGATTAAAAATGTATTTCTGCATCAAGTCACCTATGAAGATGCTATCTTCATGCAAAGTGTTGAGTATAATTCAACCTGGGAGAGCCCATCCGTCTTTGAATTTCACCAAAAGAAGTTTAACTACAATAACAAGACAAACTGAGGGAACATCTGGGTAGGTATTCAATCTGCAAGAAATAATAGCCACATTCCCTAAATCACACACTAGTGTCTTAAAAATGGAAGGACATGAACGATGTAGTCGTATGGTGGAGAAAGAAAAACCACATGGTTATGATGAGTAGTTCTGTGATCAAAGTATTTCTTGATCAACAGTCTACAGCAAGAACATGATGTAGCCAAGGTCTTGTCTTGCAAGTTACTTGGTGGCCTCACTGCTGCTGCTGGTGCCATGTCAAAAGCACCCAATACACTCTGTAAAATGGTTGGCATTGGGAAAGGCATCCAGCCACAGAAACCATACCTAAGCAGACAGCAGGAATTGGAGCAATCTTCTGAGTTACCAGCTCCCATGGAATTGTCCAATCCATGGAAAAGGAACATTAAATGATGACAATGGAGTATGTGATGAAAAAGGTTCTACCACAAATTGAATTAATGTTGCAGGAATAGCTTACTGGAATATCTACTATGAGTTCGTAAGGGAGTGAGGGTGCACCATGGCATATACATTCTGTACCTGGAAAGGGACACGGGTCTTCGACAGGTACTACTCATTCCTGCCAGCTGAGTGAACTGGAGCAACGTGAAATGAAGAGTCTTGCTCAAGGACACAAGGCATCGCCCGGTCCAGGAATTGAAGCCACAATCTTATGATCATAAGTCCAATACTCTAACCACTAAGCCACGTGCCTCCACACATAAATCATCAACAGGTGAAAGATGTATGTTAAAGGTGTTGGTGGATCAATAGAAACCAATTATAATTAATAAGAAGTAAACAGAGAGAGAGAGAAAGAAAAGTAGAGCAAAAAATGATGATCATGATCAGGATGACAGCAATGGCAATGATAGTCAATGAGAAAGTCTAAGAGGAGACTTCAATTTATAACAGTCATTAGACTGGAGTCAATGGGAATTCTTGGGAAACATAAAAAACACTTAACAAAACAGAAACACAACATGGGCGGAGATGATGAAGAGCTAAAACAAAGCAGTGACACTGCAATCAATGACTTTCACTACATGACTCACCAAGTTAATAGATGAAATATCAGCAAATGTATATAGTAGAATATTGATTGCTTAAAACGTTAACATTGATTTTGTTGACAGTTAATAGCAAGAACAAAACAAATATCTGCAGTTAATGAGCCAGAAGCAGAAAATGAATTCATTATCATTAAATTCATCAATTTAATGACTTTTACCACTTTCCAGTTTCCCCTTGATCCCACCACCACACTACAGTGTTAACACTTCAATGACAAAGCCTTCACTCAAAAAGTAAATAACCTCTTTAGCAATCACTTATTTTAATAGCTTCTCAATAATTACACCTATATGTTATATCAGAGCACGTGGGTGTGTGTACACACAAACACAGACAACGAACATTTTGTTCTGGATTGCAAGTAAGAATGAGTACAAAAAAAACACCACTAGAAGCAGAATAAATAAATACACACACACACACACACACACATATATATAGATAGATAGATACACACACACACACACACACACATATACATACATACATACATACATATACATATACACACACACATACATACAGATGAGACACTGCTGTTTAACATGTGTGCCAGAAGTTGTTTTTAAGATTTCGATCATAAATATTTTTCAGTCAAGATGCACATTGCTCTGGCTGGCCAAAAAGGTGTAAAAAGGTTTAAAAACACCTTATCTGTCCAGTGTTGCCCCCTATTAGATTCCCAGATGTGTTTCTAGCTCTTTAGCTATTATCAATGGGAAATATTGAGAGGCAACTCTGGACAGAATTAAAGTCGTAGCTTTAACTAAAACACAGTCAACAACATTGAGTTGTACCATTAGACTGGTGATTTTACACCCTTTCTCCATAAGAACGATTTTTTCCTCCATGGTAACTGCAGTGAATTTTCCGTTAGAAGTTGAAATATGTCACAAACATACTTTAAGTAACCTAAAGTTTGCTTATGCTTGGCACTGATAACGCTGAAATTAAGAAATATGTTTTTCTTCTTTCAATTACTCTTCAATCTTTCTTTCTTTTTTTTTTTTTCAGTCTATCTCTGAAATAGTAGAATAGAGAGAAAGAAAAGAGGGAGAATGAGACAAAGATAGAGAGAAGGAGGGTAGTGTTGATGATGTTGGCAGCAAATCATTCAAACAAGCAGTTTGCTGCAAAACATAAGTGAACATTCAAGCCAGGCTCTACCAGCTTCAATAAAGCTGGATACATAAAGGCAATGCCATGCAGTCACTGATAAAAGAAACAGTGAGACGGTCATGGATTGAAAGCTGGGACAAGTGGAGAGGTTTAAGTATCTCAGGGCCATATTCACAAGTGATGGGGAGCAGGAGGTTGAATGGATGCTATAATTGCAGGTGCTGGCATAATAATGTGCCAGCTCCAGCATTTGATCCTCAAAAGAGGAGAAGTTGGTAAAAAAAACCAAACTCACTATCTTCAATTTGGTTTCCATGCCTATCCACAACTATCATCATCAATGTCAGAAATCAGATATATCCACTCAAAATATCATTGCCCTTAACTACAGAGAGCAGTTTTATATACCAATCTATTTTTTGTTGAAGAATGCTATGTCTGAAACTATTTTTATGCTGAGATATGTCAAGTTTATTGAGGCAACGTGACTAGAAAAAAATACCAATTCTAACTTTTGGTAGATATTTAACATCATTAATTTTGCAGTTAAAAGGTTAAATATCACAATATGTAAAGAGCAGCAATAACCGATGTGCACATGTGCTTCTGAAGGCATTAAAAACATTGATATATATAAATGGAATTCCTCTTTAATAACTTGAATCTAGGCATCATCAGATACTTCTGCATAAAGGTAATACTAGTAAGGCCAAACTGTCAAAATGACAGCATTTTAAACTAAATAAGCTGAAACTTGTTAATACATGCACTGACAGGAGACATTGCACACATTTGATACAGACTTATATGGCTTATAGTAAGAATAATAAAATTTTCTTGAAAACTCTTTAAAAGATTGGTGCATGTATGTGTATATGAGAGAGAGAGAGAGAGAGAGAGAGAGTGTGTATAATGTATATATATCCATTTTCTCTCCCTACTGGAAAAGTTGTGTGGGGTGTCCTCAGTACCTCCTCCATAAGGTCATATCAGGAACAACTGTCATTACATTTTGAAGCTGATTTCCCAAGCATGACCAACAGAGACCATAGATATTATCCAACCATTTCATTCTTGGGTTACCCCTAGGTCACCTACCAGTTGGCTCAGTCTGAAGAATTTGTTTGTTTTTTTTATAAAATGGATTGATTGTTGTAGAAGTGGTTTCAAAATCAGTGAATGTGGAATCAGTCAGCTGATTCTTGCAGATGATTTGACTCAGTAGACGGTGATTTCCAACATGTACTGAATAGGTTTGCTGCTAAGCGCTGCAAGGCAAGGATGAGAATTAGTGTTGCAAAGACTGAAACATTGATCCTCTCAAGAAAGTCTTCCCACTGCACTCTGCATGTTAATGGAACCTCACTGAGACAAGTGGAGAAGTTTAAGTATCTCAGGGCCATATTCACAAGTGATGAGAAGCAGGAGAATCCTGGCAGTTTACTGTACTTGAAAAGACATACCAAGCTAAGTAAAAGCAGGATTGCCCTTGCTTACAGGCTCAACCTCTGCAGCCTCCTCCAGCTGAGCATCCCTGATCTTGCAGGCTGAATAAGTGTTGGTGCCACGTAAAAAGCACCCATGCTAGTGCTGTATAAAAGCACCCAGTACACTCTGTAAAGTGGTTGGCTTTAGAAAAGGCATCCAGCTGTAGAAACCATGCCAAAATAGACAGGGAACCTGAACAGCCCTTCAGCTGGTCAGCTCCTGTCAAACCATCAAGCTCATGGGGTGGGGGGTGCGGGGTGGGGGGTAGGGGTGCCATGCACAGCAAATGGCAACAGTTTAAAAAAATTTTTTTTTTAGAAACAATAAAAGACTTAAGAAATGCCTTGATGTTCAGAGATCAAATCCTGCCGAGGTCAACATTACCTTTTAACATTTTGAGGGTCACCAAAATAATATACCAGTCTGCTAGGAAGTGGGGGAACGGGGTTGATTTAAACAACTAACTCCAATTTTATGTATCTGGCCCTGTGCCTAACTTAGACATATATGTGTGTGGGTATGTGTGTAAATAAATGTATATATGTGCATGTGTATATATATATATATATATATATATATGTCCATATACATATATGTATATGTGTGTGTGTGTGTGTGTATATATATATATATATATATATATATAGGCATTAGGAAGCGCATCCAGCTGTAGAAACTCTGCCAAATCAGATTGGAGCCTGGTGTTGCCATCCGGTTTCACCAGTCCTCAGTCAAATCATCCAACCCATGCTAGCATGGAAAGCGGACGTTAAACGATGATGATGATGATGATGATGGTGATATTTATCCAGGAACTATTTGAATGTTTTGAGATCTTTTTCTTCTCTTAGAGCAGGGCAAGTTGAGATGAAATAGTTCTCAATGTGATGCAACATTATTTTTGATGGATGGCACGGATAGGCCAAGCCTCGGATGAATTTTGAAGTTGATGCCAACATCATTTAGGCAATACTGTTTGGAATGTGTTCCACATCATAAAAATGATATAGTGCTTGCAGTGGTGTTGGAGGGAATAAAGTTTGAGTTTCTTGTGACAGTCCCAATAATCATAACTTGTCATGTCTGTTTTGCTTTTGTGAGCAATCTCTGGGGTACTTCAAATTTTTACAATATTTTGTTTCATGTAGGGAGACCAGAGCAGACAATATTCAAGGTGAGGACAGGTGAAGGTGGACAAGAGAAGGATAATGGTGGGAGCGTCTCTAGGCTGAAAAGTCCTGAGGATTCAGATACACGGAAGTGTAAGTTGTTGTCGGCAACATGTATCTTTTATCTTTTACGTGTTTCAGTCATTAGACTGTGGCCATGCTGGGGCACCGCCTTGGTGAATTTATTTCAGTCCAATGAATCAACCCCAGTATGTATTCTTTAAGCCTATTTACTGTATTGGTCTAGGCTTAAAGAATACATACTGAGGTTGATTCTTTGGACCTAGGTGATAATCTATGTTTCTGATGCATACATAATAGTAAGTAGCATACAATGGTGGAAGACCTTTCTCTTTAGACACATAGACAAGTTATTTCTCATGATGTGAATCAATTTACCAAAGGCTGCCCATCCTAATCATACCAACCTTTGTAAAGCTATTTGTTTCATATACTTCATGTATCAAGTGGACCTATATTGAACACCCCTTCTAAGTGGTAAAAAAGGCAAATTACAATCAATAAAATCCCCAACATTTGTTGACATCTTTATTTGAGATGTGAAAGCACATGGCTCAGTGGTTAGAGCATCAGGCTCACAATCATGAGGTAGTGAGTTTGATTCCTGGACAAGGCTGTGTGTTGTGCTCTTCTTGAGCAAGACACTTTATTTCACATAGATCCAGTTCACTCAGCTGTAGAAATATGATGTCATTGGTGCCAAGCTGTATCAGGATTTGCTTTTCTTTTGGCTAGCATCAGTGGCATGAGAGGGGAGGCTGGTATGCATGGGCAACAGCTGGTCTTCCATAAACAAATTTGCCTGGACTTGTACCTCGGAGGGGAACTTTTTAGGTGCAATCTCATGGTCATTCTTGATCGAAGGGGGTCTTTACCCTATTTGAGATCTATTTATATTGTCCTTTAATACTTTTAGACATGATAATCCCTATATTCTAAGTATTTGTATAGCAAATAAGTATTAGGATTAGTATTATTGAGATTAGATATAGAAAGAACTTGTTGAATTCTAGGGGTATCAAACTGTCAGCTTAAGGCTTAATAATCTGTACATATCCCATCATGGGGGCTCAGTCTACATAGCAATGAATAGGTACCATCAGGATGTACAACTCCTCCCGCTTCTTTAAAGAGCATGGAGTTCTTGATCGCTTCATCATCTTGATTGCATTGCTAAGATCAGATCATGAAACATAACAGGAAAACACACAACTGCACCCAATTTATATGTCCTAAGGGACCATGAAATAAACAGGATCAACACACCTCCCTACAACACCTTCAATGGTACAATCTAATTAAAAATGAGCCAATGTTATATTTTAAGATCAACTTATTTCACAAGTTTATGCTTCAGAAAAGAGGACATTGGTTAAAACATCACAATTATTACAAATATTGATTCGATACAGTCGAAAACTGGACAAGAAATATTCACTTATTTGTTTTAGCTTCTTTTTTTTTTCATGTTATTGCTGCAATTATCCATTTCATATATTTATTTATTTATTTTTTAGAATAAAACAGGTGCTTAGCAACACTTTTTCTCAACAGCCAGACACAGAGCTTCCAAGATCAGAGGCAAATGATTAGACAGAGATCAATAGATCAGTATGGATATAGACACTTAAGTCAATATATGACAGCAACTATATAATATTGTCAACAGTAGCAGGTACTGACCAAATATCTTTCTCCATTTGGTCAATATCATTACGGAGAAGAAGAGTAACATAATGTAAAACCAATTCATGTAGCATATATACAAAAGAGACAAAATAAATTTTCTACTAGCAACCTATTGTTCTTATGGAAACGAATTAACAAGAAGCTATATGGTGAGTAGCTATATAGTAAAAATAACCACAGATCACAGATGATCATGGCTAATTCTTTAATGCTAATAGATCATGTATACTTTGTCTTCTCTCTCACCCACTAGCCCACCCCTGTTAATAATTTTATGACATTAGGATGTTGGGTAGACAAACGTGTAATAGCAATTAGTATTAATGAAAGACTTCTATTGTTTACTTACGATTCTAGAGGGAATTCTCAGGTCAATAATCAAACAAAAAAAAATAAATAAATAAAAATGAACGGAAACTTCAAACAAATAATGAAAGTATGATTAAATTGCTAAAGCCTAATTTGGGAATATAACAGCTAATTTGGCAAATATAAAAGACATTAAGACATCTCTCTCTCTCTCTGTTCCCATGGCAGCTTTTCCATGATATGAATGAAGAGTCACATCAAGAGCATTTGAATCGTGTCTGAAATGTCAGGGCAACTTTCACATCATCACACATGTCCTCCCACACCAATTGCTGGAAATGGGGATATTCCTACTAAAAGAAATATTGGAGGGGGTGAGATTCCATTATTTGAGTAGGTTTGAAAATCCTCAAGAACTGAGATTCAGCACATCAACAACTTCACTTCATTTCTAATGTGACGTCTTTGCTATACAGACAACTATAATATAGAGAAGGATTACCTTTGAAAGAATCATCATCTTTATCATTATCATCATTATTATTAATTAAGGTGGCAAGCTGGCAGAACCATTAGCACGCTGGGCAAAACGCTTAACAGTAGTTTGTCCGTCTGTACATTCTGAGTTCAAATTCTGCTGAGGTCCACTTTTCCTTTCAACCTTTCAGGGGTCGATAAAATAAGTACTAGTTGACCACTGGGGTCGATGTAATTGAGTCATCCCCTCTCCCAAAATTGTTGCCCTTGTGCCAGAATTTGAAACCATTATTATTATTTATTTATTATTAATTATTATTATTATTATTATTATTATTATTATTATTATTATTAAGGGACATCATAAAGAAATCCCAAATGAAGTGTCAAGTATGGTTGCCAACAAAAATTGGAGGTTCTACTGACCATAACTTAGGTTCAATCACTAAGAGGACAGGAAATAGCTCTTTGTTGTTTTGTCTTGAGTAAGTCTTTAGTCCTCCTGTAATATTATTCATTAGTCTTTAGCCCACTGTAATACTACTGATTAGTTTATAACCATCCGGAAATCCTCTCAAATAGATTTTGGTTATCATGAACTTTATTGATAAGTCTTTAGTCTTCTTTTAACTTCATCAATTAATCTTTAATAATCTGTAATTGTACTGTAATCTTATTGATTGGTCATTAGGCCTGTCATGCCATTTGATTAGTATTTAATCCTCTTGTAATTCTACCAACTAGTCATGTTTTTATGTCATTCAAAGAGAGAGAGAGGAATGCTCAAGCGTTGTTTGTTATTGCTTTCTTTAGGTCTCACAGGAAGATTTGAAATCAGTACTTGAAGCTAATAAAACACTTAAGTTTGAAGAGTTGTCATTACACACCACTCTGTAGTATCCAAATCAAAGCTAAGTGAACTTCACTATAACACTGAGGTACTGACAGGGTACCATTACCAAACTTCTCAGCCAACTGTCCAGGCCCCTTTCAACTCTACAATCAACGCCTTTGTTTTATCTTTACCTTTTACTTGTTTCAGTTATTTGACTGCGGCCATGCTGGAGCACCATCTTGAAGGGTTTTTTTTTCAGTCAAGCAAATCAATCCCCAAGACTTCTTTTTTAAGCCTAGTACTTATCCTAACAGTCTCTCTTGCCAAACCGCTAAGTTACAGGGAATAAACACACCAACATCAGTTGTCAAGTGGTGGTGGTGGGGACAAGCACCAGGCACAGACACACACATGGATATATATATATATATATATATATATATATATATATATATATATATACACATATATACATATATATATATATATATATATACATATATACACATATATACATATATATATATATATATATACATATATACACATATATACATATATACATATATATATATATATACATATATACACATATATACATATATACACATATATACACATATATACATATATATATATATATATATATATATATATATACATATATACACATATATACATATATATATACATATATATACACATATATACATACATATATATACACATATATACATACATATATACACATATATACATATATCTATATATATATACATATATATATACATATATACACATATATACATATATATATATATAAAGATAGATAGATAGATAGATATATACAAGCTTCTTTCAGTTTCCATCTACCAAATCCATTCACAAGGCTTTGGTTGGCCTGAGGCGATAGTAAAAGACACTTGCCCAAAGTGCCATGCAGTGAGACTGAACCCAGAACCATCAGGTTGTAAAGCAAGCTCCTTACCACACAGCCAAACCTGCACCTGAGACACAAAAGCTTCAATTCCTCTAACTTTAACTGTCAGTTTTGGAGGGAACTCGTTTTTTTTTGGGGGGGGGGGGGGGAGTACCAGCTTCAAACATTCCCATATTTTCTGAGTGTCTTACCTAATAGTGCCTAAGCCAACGTGGAAGAAACAATTGAATGACTATTTTCTTTTTTTCTTCCTTTTTTAACTAGTCAAACATCCAGTAAGAGAAACAAGCTATCTAGAAATCATTTCACAACTTGTAACAAAGAAAACAATCACACAGGTTATTTACATCCTACTTTAGCTGTCAAAAGATTTTTTTCTAGATTGCAATAAAACTTTACTCTCATTTTTTAGTTCAAAACAGGATACAGAACAATAGCATTCTGCTGTGGTGTGATGTAGTGGTGGGGTGTTCATGAACGTTCTGTGATATATGTCTGGTAAGGTGTGGCTTTACGTACATGAACATGTGAATGCAATACGAGGCTTCTTTTGTACTAACTCTTGAATATAGCTTTGAGCCCTTCGTAAGTATATATATATATATATATATATATATATATATATATATATATATATATATATATATATATACACATATATATACACACACACACATATATATATACACACATACATATATATACACACATACATACATACATACATACATATATATTTATACATATACATAAAGTCAACATGAGATTCAAAGAATCTCCATATAGAAGACACTTAGTAGGGCTCAAATGATTCAAACTTAGACTCCAATGTCTTTGCAGGGGACCAATTCCACGGGGTAAAGAATGGCTACAAAAGGGACCTGGTTGAGAAGAAATGGAGGTAATTATGTGGATAAACAAATTAGATACATCAAATATAACAGTTTGCGTATAAAATCCAAAAGTCCAACAGATGTTTCTGGGGGCCCAGAGATCCACCATTATGTTGGTGGATGTAGTTCATCACAATATGCAACCTTAATGGAAGCAATCAACATTGGATAAGTTGAGTCTCCATCATCCCTGATTAGTTTGCATTACATACACACACACACACATATACATATATATATATATATATATATATATGTATACATACATACACACATATATATACACATACACACACATATACACATAGATACACACACACACACATATATGTTAAGTGCTTGTAGGATTGATTGTTGGCAAAATGAGGGGGTCAACATATGGTCCACACCTTGGTAGTTTCCAAACCAAATTTTAAAATTTAAAATATTGTTTTTAATTCACTTAAAGAAAATGTTTTCTTTTCATGATATCAGTTTATTCATCAATAAAAAAAACGTGTGTGTGTATATGTACATAATTTAATTTGTGTTCGTGGGAAGAACCATTTTAACAATGCATACTGCCTTAATTCTTCGAAACGCCGGAGTTTTAATGGTGGCAGCTGATGAAGGGGATGTTTCTATGTGGCCTGCTTGTTTGTTGCACCTTGTTTACCATTTTGTCCTTGTTCTTTTGCCACGTCATGTACCCAGTTATGTATCTATATGTACATGTAGATGAACGTATATACATACATGTACATATATATGCATATACTCATATATTGTGTATATATATATATATATATAATAGAAATATGTTACAAAAAGAAAATAGAAACTACACGTGGAAATGTAAGGGGAAAGTAAGAAGAAAATAAGTGAAAATGCACATTGGAAATCAAAAAAAAGTAAAGGCTTTTTATGAAAAGTAACGATAGATATATATACAATTAGATGAACTGAGGTAGGAAAAAAAATAATAAAAGTCATTGTTGGGAGTTGTTAAAGAGATTCAAAAGCATGTATATATATATATATATATATATATATATGTATATACACATACATATATATATATATATATATATATATATATATATGTATGTGTATATACATATATTCATATATATATACATATATATATATATACATACATATATTCATATATATATATATACATACATATATTCATATATATATATACATACATATATTCATATATATATATATACATACATATATTCATATATATATATATATACATATATATATTCATATATATATATATATACATATATATATATATATATATATATATATATACATACATATATTCATATATATATATATATATATATATATATACATACATATACATACATATATTCATATATATATATATATATATATATATATACATACATATATTCATATATATATATATATATATATACATACATATATTCATATATATATATACATATATATATATATACATACATATATATACATACATATATACATACATATATATACATACATATATATACATACATATATATACATACATATATATACATACATATATATATATATACATACATATATATATATATGTGTGTATGTATATCTATGTATATATAGCTTGGAAGGTTTCGGCAAACAAATCGAACCCAGTATTTATTTTTTCTTTTAATTTTGGTATACTTATTCTATTAGACTCTTTTGCCAAACCGCTAAGTTACAGAGACATAAACAAACCAACACCACTTGTCAAAATCAGTTGTGGTGAACAAAAACAAACACATATAAATACACATATATATACATATGATAGACTTTGTTCAGTTCTGCAAAATCCACTCACAAGACTTTGGTTGGCTCAGGCCTACAACACATGTGCGTGCGCATCTGTGTGTGTAGAGTGGTTGGCATTTAGAAGGGCATACAGCTGTAAAAAGCATACCAAAACTAACATCAGTTGTGCTAGTGCCACATAAAAAGCTTTCAGTCCACTCTGCAGGATGGTTGGTGTTAGGAAGGGCATCCAGCTGTAAAAGCCATGCCACAACTTTCATTGAAGCCTAATGCGGTCTTCTGCCTAGCCAGCTACTGTCAAACTTCCAATCCATGCCAGCATGGAAAGCAGACGTTAAATGATGATGATGATTTTACATAGAGGACAGGGTGCTTTTAATATGGTATCAACACCGTTGAGGTCTGCTTTGACATGAGTTTTACATCTGAATGCCTTTCCAGATACTAACCACTTTACAGAGTGGACTGGATGCTTTTTTACAAGGCACCAGCACCAGCAAAGTCACCAAGAAACTTCCAGTTGAATAAGTGCCAGGTTTTTAAAAAAAATTAAGTATTGGGGTCAAGTTGTTCAACTGAACACTTCAAGGTGGTGCCCCAGCATGGGCTGCAGTTTAATGACTGAAGCAAGTAAAAAGCAAAAGAATATATATTATACTTGCAGGCCCTTTAGAAATTGTAAACAACAATATCTATATGAACACTAATACAACGATGTAGTTTCAAATCCTTGGTTGTCTTTCAAAAATTATGATTATTTACTCATAAATTGGGAGTGGGTTGACCTAAATGAAATTACTGCTAACAAAGGAGAAATAATAGGATTGAGACAAGGGGAAGAAAGAGTATGTTTCTCACACAATCTGTGAGACATTGTAAGATATTGTGGATATTGTGATTGTATGAGAAAGGATAATGGTATTATTAGCAGAAAAAATAATGTATATTTATGTCATCATCATCATCATCATTTAATGACCATTTTCCATACTGACATGGCTTAGACAGTTTAACCTGAGCTAGTAAGCCAGAGAACTGCACCAAGCTCCAGTCGTCTGTTTTTGCTTGATTTCTATGGCTGGAAGCCCATCCTAATGCCAACTGCTTAACAGAGCATACTAAGCGTCTTTTGTGTATCACTAGCATGAATGCCCTTTTACATGTCATCAACATGCGTACCCTTTACGTATCACCAGCATGGATGCCTTATGTGTCACTGACACTTTACATTCCACTGGCACAAGTGCCTCTTATATGTCACTGGCACAGGTGCTTTTTACATGTCACCAACACTGGCCACCAGCTGGAAGTGTCTTCTCAAGCACAGCAAATCGCCAGAAGTCATGGTCACTTGTCATCACCTCTGTGAGGCAACAACCAAAGATCATATTTCACCACCTTGTTCCATGTCTTCCTGGGTCTACCTCTTCCACAGGTTCCCTCAGATATACATATACATATTCCATTTCATATATCAGAGAGTGTAGACTTTAGCAGTTGTTTTTCTGTAGTAAATATTACATACTCCAAACTAATTTATAAGAAGCTTTTTCTATTTTACTATGTATATAAATATCACTTAAAATATTTACTGAATATGGTGATAACAGTGTTGTTGATGATGTTTCAATAATGATGATGACAATGATTATGATGACAAAAATAACTCAGCACTTCAACAAAAGACACTTTTAGAATAAGTACCAAGCTTATTAAATGAATACTGGAATGGATCTGTTCAACTAAACCATTCAAGGGAGTGCCCCAGCATAGCCACAGTTCAAAAACAAGTAAAAGATAAAATCAGATCAATATGTCAACCACTCAGCTTCAACACCTGCACAAGAACACCCTTACTCACCTTTCTAGCAATCAGATCTGTTAACTCATTCATTAATGTCCACATAACCTCAGACTGAACAGATGCTGTGATTAGGAAATGCCCATGTGTATGTGGTGTTGTGAAGGCATATGGTTAGGGTGTTGCATTCATGATCATAATGTCATGGGTTCAATTCCTGGCTCAGGCAATATGTTGTGTCTTTGAACAAAGTATTTCATTTCCCCATTGTTCCAGTCTTCTCAGCTAAAAACAGTACCAGCTGAGTGCTGGTGCACCCTTTTCTCCCTTTAGCCATCACATTCCAAATGTTCTACTGCATTAAGTGTAAGGGACTGAGAGGATATCTATGTCTTCTTGCAACTAAATAGGCATCTACAGCAATTAGCAAAATTGTATGACTTGGAAGCATGTCATGACCTGGAATTTGAACTCAGTTTGTAAAGACTATATATAATATATATATATATGTATATATAATATATATATATATAATATGTATATATAATATACATATATATAATATACATAATATGTATATATAATATACATATATATAATATACATAATATGTATATATAATATACATATATATAATATACATAATATGTATATATAATATACATATATATAATATATATATATAGATATAAGATATATATAATATATAAAATATATAATATAAAATATATATATACATTATATATATATATATATATATATATATATATATATTATAAATATATATATATATTATAAAATATATATATGTATAATATATATAATATAAAACATATATAATATATGGATCTTTACCCTTTTGGCCGGCAGATTTTAAAAATAATTTTACATGTTGATCTTAACCGATGAGCATGTAAACTTTTTAATGTTCTTTGTCCTGAAAATATTTCACGCAAGGTCTTCAAAATGGAAACTTATAAATTCTTTTATTTGTATTGAGTATAAGTTGAGACAATCGTAGGCAATATTAATTAATAAATGTATATTCATTAAATCTCTCCATTTTCTCATTTTATTGTATATATATGTATATACATACATACATATAAAGAAATAACAACAGATACGACCAGACATACAAGAAACTTACAAAACGTTACTATTGAGAATCTTAGGGACATGATGTTATTTCTTATCCAGTACCCACAACATATCTAATTTCCCTACTTGAAACTTCCATGGGCGACCACCGAGTTACAGATCGTATTCTGCGTTCATGTTTACATACGTGTGGATGGAACTAAAGTGTACATACATTTAAAAGGAATGACTCAACTTCATAAAAGAAATTATAAAAATTGACGGTTTGAGTTCAGTATCGATTGAGTTATCAATGTATTTATGCAGGTATGAGGGGAGGGGTATTGCGTGCTTGTCGGTGGGGGGGGGGGGAGAGAAAAAATAGACCAGGAAGCGGTGGCTACGCATACAATAACACAGTGAAGTGTTTGTAGAAATTAGAAAATGTTTGTAAGACGACGAGGACGGAAAAAGAAATAGATGAAAGCATAAGGAGGTGGGGGAAGATTGGTGTGCGCGGGGGGGGGGGGGCAATCTATTCACTGATTTATTTACACATTATATTACGTCTGTGTCTATGTCTACATTGTGGTTATTTCGTGTCTGTACGTCTGTATACATCTGAGTGCGGGTCCATCTATGAGTACATCCCTACATCCATCTGTGTGCGTGTGTAACTTAATTGCCAAACCTGTGTCTCACTGCGTGTAAAAGTTTGTACAGATATCTTTATCCGTGACTGTGTTTGTGTATGTTTGATTGTTAGTGTTGGGACTGTTGTTTTTTCTCACAAACCAAATAGTTTACTTTGTTTATGGACCTATTTTTGGAAGACTGACAAATACATAGAACCCACTTCGTTTTCCTCTCTATAATGTAGGGGATAGTGTCAAGTGAACAAGAGGGCGGGCGAATCTCATCAAATAAACTGTTACATACACACACACTATGTCAAACGCATACATAACTACACATTTAGAACTCTTATTTTCCAAGACTGAAAAATGTACTGAAAAATTTGGAGTGGAGACAATCCCAATAGCCAGAAGTTACTCAGTGGGGATGGCCACCACTCCGTATTAATAACAGTATCTTGTCCCATAATTACTACAATCATTGTGACGATATTGTTATTACTAGTATCAAGTTTAAAATATAAAAACGTATATAAATAAAGTTTTCAAACTGTACATACATATGCGTACGATTGGTGTGACAGACACCATCGTACCACACCCGTCCAAATATCAGTCAATCACCCATGTGTATTATATATATATATATGCGCGTGTACGTGTTTTCTCAACGAATTATTGTAATGAGGAAAGAATGTACAGCATCACAATTTCGGTGTAAGTCTCTGATGGGGGGTGGGGGTGGGGGGCTTTTGAAAACAAGATATTCGGATATTTGGAGCTTTTGAAGACTCACGCACAACACAAATACGTGATACGCTTAAGCAAAATAGCTACACAAACATTCATATCATACACTTATACAAAGACAACAATAATGATGCATGGTTCCTTTTAGCAAGGTACACGGCGATGTTTTGTTAAAGAGAAGGTCCAGTAAAACACATCGACCCGAATACTGTGTGTTTACACACATTAAACCCACAAGGGTCGATCCCGGTGTGAAACTAAACTCACAAACACTGCACGAAGAATATAGACCGGCTTTCTGATGACTACGCCAGGAAGTGACAACATTCCACTATATATATATATATATATATATATATATATATATATATAGTTCAAAAACACAATAACAAATATATATATATATATTGTGCGTATGTGTCCGTGTGTTTGTGTGTGTGTGTTTTCACAATATTAGTAAAAATTGTAAATACATAAGTTAATAAAATGGTTTAGAGACATATAGATAGTTAAACGTGAATATAAAAGCCGTCTAGTGCTAATGGCTGGCTAGTTGGTTGAATAATGTAATATAGATTTGATTATTGACAGTCTAGCAGCGGCGGCGGATGACGGATGGACATTTCCAGTCTTCATGGGCCAGATTAGGAAGACTGAGAACGGTCTTGAAAATGTGGATTAGTGATGGTGCTCGTTGCATCGTCTTCCACCTGGGATTAACGCGTAGAAGAGAGGACGTCCCATAACAAAAATATCTTATATTAGAGAAGAATGAAGTACGATGTATGTAGTATGAAAGTAGATAGGTGTATGTGCGGCTGTACGTGTGGAATGGGTTAGTGGTGCGACTCAAATACGGACCGAGGGTGTAATTCACACGGGTGCATCAGTAAAATAAACTAAAGAATAAGACAGGTACAAATCTAACATGGATATAGAGGTTTAAAAACAAACAGGACAAAAAAAAAATAATAAAGAGAAAGCTCATCCCTGTAGAATGTTTATCAATGTGGGGATAGAACGATAGTGTTGATGGTGATATCGTATGTCACATACATAGAGACAAAGATAATGAGAGAGAGAGGCAAACAAGTGACAGGCTAATAACAAAGAGAGATGGAGATGTAGCGAGAGAGGCGGTCAACTCACCGTAGTTTTAATTTCTTTGTTGGTCGATATCCTACGATGAAAAGCTTTTGCAGGTTCTGTATCTATGTCGCTGTCAGAGGAATACTCGTCTTGTGTTGGGCCACCATCACCTTGCATAAATTCCTTGTCCCTGCTCTCCTCCGGCCCAGCTCCCCTCCACTGACTGCAACTGCTAGCCGCCATCTTGCTCCTCCTTCGCAGCCCGTCTTCCTCCTACCCCTTCACACCGCTTCTCTTGCTGAGACCGAGGTCAAAGGTTGTATCTATAACTTGCGTGTCAGAGTTCATAGAGTATCACAGAAGTAAATGTTGATTTAAACTCACGACGTCTTTTTTCTTTTTTTCTTTGTATATTATTGTTGCAAATTACTGAAACGACGACAACATAAGACAATGTAAATAGATTTCTATTGATACATCAATACACACACACACACGCACGCATATGTATCTTTTAAACAGAATTTGTGATGAAAAAGCAGAAGCGATGGTAAAACGAATTTCAAATAGTCGTAGTAAAAAATATCTTTCAGTCAAGCCTTATGTAGGAAATTGTTGATAATGAATACCATGGTAACCCAATTCTCATTGAGAAATGAATGTTTACAGTTCGGCGAGTATTTACTGCTATTACATCATCACTGTTACTTCATGGTTAAATTACTTCTGTCCCAATTAGTAAGGAAACTAAAATGACAGGTAATATTCCATTCAAGGACTGCATATATTTGTGTGTGTGTATGCATATATGTGTGTGTATATATGTGTATATACATATATATAGATAGATAGATATGTATGTATATATATATATATATATGTGTGTGTGTGTGTAAATATGTATACGAATATAATATATATATATATAATATATATAGGTATAGAGTCTGATCAGCTGTCCACAAAGCTGCAGCTTTAGTCAATGTCAAACCATTGGTCATCAGACTTTAACTTTATTGCTTTAAAACTTCACTGTTCTATACTTTAGACTGTGCTTCTTATTCAGATGGATATATGATACATTGAAAATATATATATATAAACACGCACACACACACACACACAAGGTAAGTAGGGTAAATCCCAGCTGTTTCCTCTTGAAACACATCTACTTATTCCATTATTACAATCCACTATGTTGTTGCAATTGTTGTTGTGTTGATGTAAGGGGCATATTAGAGTTGAAAATTCTGGAAATATTATTATATCATTTGCAGTTATTGTATAAGAAAAGAGGAAGTTGGAATTGGGAGGGTTATTTATTATTTACCATTACATATGTTTCATTTGCTAACAGGAATTACAAAGTTTTACATGTTAGATAAAAATGTAAGATATTTCCTTTTAGAAATTCTTCAGATAGAGAATCCAATAATAATGTATTATTGGATTCTCTTTTTGAAGAATTTCTAATTGGAAATCTCTTACATTTTCATCTAGCATATAAAACTTTTTAATTCCTATTAGCAAATGAAACATATGTAATAGTGAATAAATAATACCAAAACCTCTCATCCTAAATGTGGGCACAGTACTATGTTGAGGGCCTTACCTGAACCTTGGCCAGTCTCAGCTGCTGCAACTGGGGATGAAATATCTTCTTGCCCGACAGAAAAGAGTTAATCTTTGGGATGCACTAAAATGCTTTAAAAATGTAGAATACAAGCTAATCACCTACATAATCAGACTGTTCAAGAAGTAGTCATACCCAATAAATGGTGTAACAGCATCACTGTCAACTGCAAAGGAAATGCAATAGAGAAAGGAAATTACAGAGATATCAAATTGCTGGACCTAGTTATGAAAGTTATGGAGAGTTGAAGCTCAATTGATTAGAAATAGAATTAACCAAGATAAGACACTCTTCAGCTTTGTACCAGAAACAAATACTATTGATACTGTCTTCCTAGTGAAACAACTGAAAAAGTACTTAGCTAAGATTTAGCCACTGTACTTACAATTTGTCAACCTGTAAAAGGCTTTTCACAAGGTTCCATGGTCTATAATATGGTCATCACTTAGGTAGCTAGAAGTAGATGAATGGCTTGTGGAGGCAGTACAAACCATGCCCAGAGCAGCAATGAGGACAGCAGTGAATTTAATAGACATGTGTGATTGCACAGGGATTAATTCTCAGCCTCCTTCTATTTATCATTGCTTCCAGGTTATAACGGAGAGTTAAAGACCTGTTGTCCATTGCATCTCCTATCTGATAATGATCCAGAAAACATTGACAGACAATAAATGTAGGCTGTGCAAGACAAAGACTGAAGATATCAACCACATTATTGCCAACTCTGAGATGTCTTCCAGATACTATCTTCCCATGAGGCATGATGCAGTGGCCAGAACATCCTGGAACAAAATGATAAAAAAAAGAATACACCTACAGACAAAATTGACCATATTGACACTGATTGGTCAAAACTGATTGGTGGAAGTTAAAAATTTAAATAGTCACCAAGTTAAAACACAACCAGCCACATATTGTTGTGTGGGAAAAGATCTGTTCTGTTGTGGAAATCAGCTGCTTTTGGACACCAATGTTGTTAGAAAAATACAAGAGAAAGAGGACATCTATGGACCATTGATAAGGAGTTTGCAAATTCAGTACCCAAGATACACTTTCAGCTTCATACCTGTTATAATTGGAGCAACAGGATACATACCAACCCATCTGGAGTAAAGTATGACTGAACTTGGAATCTTAGGGAGAGAATGCAAGTCCTTAATCCATAAGCCACAAATCTGGGACTACGAAAATCTTCAAGACCTTCTTAAGATTTAGAGTGTGATGGTTAAAACAAGACACCTTCCTTCACAACCTTGCTGCTTCGGAGGTGGCCAGTCAAAATTTATTCTAAATTTAAAAGAGAAAAAGAACATATGTACGTACATACATACATACATACATGCATGCATGACAGGCTTCCAACCAAATTCACTCACAAGGCATTGATCAGCTTGGGGATATAGTAGAAGGCATACGCCCAATGTGCCATGCAGTAGGACAGAACCCACAATCACATAGTTGCAAAGTGAGCTTCTTAACCACACAGCCATGCCTGCCATAAACAACGTTATATTAATTTAGCATTAATATCTTTAGAATCAACACGAAGGAAAATAAATGTAGCAAAAGCAATGAGAAATATGGTGAAGAATTTTTCAACCCCAAAAACCAATTTCCTAACTGGAATCCTTAAATTTCTCTCTTGGAATCCTGCATATGATTAAACATAAAGAACTGAATGAATAAATAATTAAATAAATAACGAAATAAATAAATAAAACAAGGCTAGGTTGCAGGGTGTGGGAAGCCCGAAAACTTTATCTATTCAGTGAGGATCAGTACACACCCAATCACTCATCACCACCACACATCATCCTTCATCTCACACACACACACACACACACCTCCCAACAGAATAATAGCAAATTTTTTTTCATGATTCATTACTATTATCTCTCTTTTCAATCTCAGCTCTTAAACCCCACCTTACCTTCCATCTTGATCAAAAGATTCTCCACAGAAAATATTGCCCTCCCCACTCCATGGACAACTACACACCTACCAAAAGAGAAAGAAAAAATAATGGAGAATGGATCTAATCACTCTTTTACACACATAAACTCTCTCTCTCTCTCTATCTCACACACACACACACACACATTGTCACTTGAAACAACAATAGGGACTGATTTTACTACCATTAAAATACCACCTCTCTCCCCTCTCCCTCACACACACACACACACACACATAAAAGCACTTCAATCTGTTGTAGAAAGATAGCATGCTTGATGGGGGAGTCTGTGGCACTGCATAGAGTGTAGTGGTGAGGGGGGAGTCAAAATACATTATGTATCCAATTGTATGGTGAGGTGGAGTGGTTTTGACAGAGTTGGTGATGTTAATGGTCTTGGTAGTAAATTTCATGTAAATGATAATTAGGTTTGCACAGGTGAATCATATAAACCATCAGATTCTTCCCAGTTGCTATCTTTCCACCCCTCTCTCTTTCTACTCTACATGTCTCTCTCTCCCTCTCTCTTTCTTTCACACACACACAGTGCTGTATTTATTATTACTTTGTATGTGCAGCTTAATGGCAAAATCTTTAGAGCAGTGATAAAAACGCCTTGTTTTGGCTCTTTACATGCTGAGTTCAAATACCATCATGATCAACTTTGCTTTTCATCCTTTGGGGTTCATAACATGAAGTACAAGTTATAAACTGGAATTGATTTAATTAACTCCTCAGAACTGCTAGCCTTGTGCAGAAATCAAAAATTACAACTGTAGTCATGGCTGTTGCCAGTGTCATGTAATGGCACCTGTGCCAGTGGCACGTTAAAGGCACCCATTATACTCTCAGACTAGTTGGTGTTAGGAGGGACATCCAGCTGTAGAAACCATGCCAAATCAGACTGGAACCTGGTGCAGCTCTCTGGCTTACCAGTTCCAGTCAAACCATCTAACCCATGCCAGCATGGAAAGCAGACGTTAAATGGTGGTAATGATGATGATGATGAATAGTGGTTTGGGACAATTGTTAGACCTTTAGGCAAAATGCCTATTTGTTCCAGCTCTTTACATACTGAATTCAAATCCAGCCAAGAATGAACTTTATTTTTCACCCTTTTGGTGTTGATTAGGTAAAATAAAGTTTTGGGGTAAATTTAATTGACTAATCCCTCCCATAAAATAAGTACCAGTTGTGTACTGGTGTTAGTGTGATCAACTTTACTCTTGGGTAGGGATATAAAAACTGCACTCATCTACCAAGCCATATCAAGTCAGTGTGGCAGAACAGGCTCATCAAACCAGCTCAAATTAACAGCCTCCACATCGAACCCTGGTTGGTGAAGTGAATATGCTGAAGTCTTCATCCTGCAGTAGACTGAACACAAGCAATCTAATCCAATCCAATCCAACACTTCCCACCAAAATTTCTTACCTTGCGTCTACATTAGACATTCTTTTATTTGTTTCAGTCTTTTGACTACGGCCATGCTGGAGCACCACCTTGAAGGGTTTCATCGAACAGATCAACCCCCAGGACTTATTCTTTGTAAGCCTACTACTGTTTCAATCAGTCTCTTTTGCCAAACTGCTAAGTTATGGGGACATAAACACACCAGCATTGGTTGTCAAGCAGTGGCAGGGGGGGGACAAACACAAACACACAATGGGCTCCTTTCAGGTTCCATTAACCAAATCCACTCACAAGGCTTTGGTCAGCCTAAGGCTTTAGTAGAAGACACTTGCTCAAGGTGCCATACAGTGGGACTGAACCCAGAAGCATGTGGTTTGGAGGCAAGCTTCTTACCACACAGCCATGAATGGTTATTCTATACACACCAACACCGATTATACTGGTATTCAAGTGAGTAAAATCAGGACGTGTTACATGTAATGTATTAGCACACGCTCAGGAAAGGAAAGAAAGATGGTTTAATGTTTCGAGCATAAACTCTTCTTCAGAAACAGAGATTCGAGATTCCATTATTTATAAGTTTCACAGGGTAATTTTGTTCTTGTAAGAAGCTTTTGAGTTCATCAAGTCTAATTTAGCATATTTGTGAGTCAGTTACTATGATGCAGCTGCATTTTGCCATATTGTATGGGTTGTTCCTTTTGATGTGTGAGGGGGTGACAAGAGTAGAAGTTTAAGTATTGGTGTGTGTCTGTGTTTTTGTAAAATGTGTCTGTTGTGACAGTGGAGTTGTGTATTTTGCTGTGAATATCTAGGAATGGTAGTTTATTGTAGCTGGTTTCTGTTTTGAATTTGATAGATGAGTGCAGTGTATTGAGGGTGTTGTGAAATGTTTGTAGGTCTTACTTTGGTCTATCGCAAAAAAGAAGCAGTCATCGAGGTAGTGCTTCCACTTCTTCACAATGTTTTCTTTGAAGTTGTGGTCAAAGGTTTTTCCTACTTCCTCATAAAGTCTGCCTTCTAGGTAACTCATGACTTGGTTGGCATATGAGAGTGCAAATTTTGTACCCATAGCCATGCCCTTTAACTGTTGGTATATCTTATAATAAGATCTGAAGATGTTTTCTTCTAGTACTAGACGAGTGGCTTTGGCAATGAAGGCTGTTTTGAAACGTTCATCTATACATCCTCTGTGTTTCTCTACCCAGTGTTTGACCACTTCCAGGCCTAAGGTATGCAGTATGTTGGTATAGAGGTTAGTGAAGTCAAAACTTGCAAGTATAGTACCTTAAGGGATGTGTTTGAGAAAGTTCATGTCATCCCATATATAACGGGGTATTAATAGGCATAAGGATTTGAAGAGTATGTCCAAGAGGCGACTCACTTGTTGTGTTGGGGCTTAGGGTCTAGCGACTATCAGTCTCATTTTGAGGTCTATGGGTCTTTGTATTTTTACATATTGACTCTTCTGTTCATTTATGGCCTTCTGTATCTCGGGACATTTGTGAATTTTGGGCAATCTGTAGAAATTGCTCTCTATGATTATGGAGTTGCATAGGTAGTCCTTTTCTTTATCTGTGAAGGAGTCCTGGTATTCATTAATAAATGTTCTGATTTTGTTCAGTGTTTTTTCCAGAAGTCTTGATTCTTCTTTATAGTATATTTGATCTGTTAAATTTCTAGTATTTTTTCTTTGTAGTAGTCTGTGTCCATAATTACTATCGCCCCCACCCTTGTTGGCTTCCTTTAGCATAATTGAATTGTCATTCTTTAGCCTTTGTAAAGCTTCCTTTTCTCCTTCATGAAGGTTCTGTTCGCATTTATGGGTACTGAGAGGGAATTTCAAGATTGTTTCTATATATGTATCTAGGTGTTATTGCTCCCCTTGTAGGGTGTGAAATGAGATCTTTTCTTACAATTGATTCGTCCTCTACATTCTTGTTGTTGAAGAAATCTATACGACAGAGGTGACGGTTGAAGTTCTCAATATCGGTTTTTAATTCTATGAGATTCGGAGTAGGTGTCAGGGTAAATTTGAAACCTTTTAGTAAGAAACTTATTTAATTTTCATTGAGGTCTCTATTTCATAAGTATATAATTTTACGGTCTCTGTGTTTTGTGGGTTCATTAGGAACTTCTGTTGTATTGGGTCTGGAGCGTGGTTGTGGCATTTTCTCCCTAAAAAAGGGGTTGTATTGTGATGTCTCTAATTTCTATTTCTAGGGTTCAATTTCTATTTCTGGGGTTTCAGTTGCTATTTCTGGGATTCGGGCTTCCTTGTGATTGAGGGAACAGTTCATGTTGTCTGTATATATTTCATTGTTCATAGTAGTTGTCTTCTTCCCATCTACGTTTGTTGCGTCATGTAGGATTGGTCTTCATATATTGTAGGTTTCTTGAGTTTTCATTATGATTTTTTATATTATAGTTTCTGTGTTGTTTGTTCCACACTTGTCTTTCGTCTCATGTGTTCATCCATCTAGGTCGTCCAGTATCATGGGTTAATGGTTGTCTGTATTTTGCTTGTCTTACATATGAAGGGATATATAAAATATCCCAGAAACAGCTGTAAGACCTTCTATTTATAAATGTAGTGAAATCTTTCAGAGCCTTAGATTTTTATCGCATTCTGTTAATCTTTTTATATATACACGTGCTGATATATGACCTACGTTGGACTCTTCATTCGCATAATCACCGAACCTGGAGCTTAACTATAGTCTGTCCATAGCACTTACTAAGCATTACCTGACACTTTTGAGATTTCTTGAAACCATTACCTCTCATAACCTATATATATATATATATATATATACTCACACACACATATATACATGCACATACACACATATATTATATTTACATATACATATATACACACACATATATTGTATGTGCCTATATGCACATGTGTGTTTACATATATATTATATATATATGTGAGTGTGTGCTTGATTTTATTACATAGGTGACAATAACTTAACACAATTAACAAATATACCACACCCTTCGTTTCATTGTTGATTTGAGGTTTGAATGAAACAGTATAGCTCTCAATTTCACACACACATGCACACGTACACACACACATGCACACCTAAACACAAAAAACCCACACACACATAAATGCAAACATATTCACTAGTGTACATACATTTTCTGAAAGGGATGGAGTGGTGGGGGTACAATTAGATTGCACAATTATAGGAGAACAGCTATAGCTGATCTTTCTTTCCATATATAGAAGTACATTTCCCTGGTAGGTATTTTTTGTTATATTTTTTGTTCTATTTTTTGTTCTATATATTTTATTTTTTATTTAAACTCCTGACAAAAGAGAATGAGAGAAAAAAGAGAATGAGAAAAAGAGAGAGAGAGAGAGAGAGAGAGAGAGAGACACTTAGCAACCAATGAAAAAAATTTATGACATCGAGAAATAATTCAAATATTTGAGCAATAAAATATGGTCATGTTATGATTTTTCACAATCTTTTTTTTTCCTTCCTGATATCTTTTGTTTTTTAGTCATTAAATCTGGTACACTTAATGAAGAAATCTCCTTGATAATGAGTGTATGATTCTTGCCATATTGAAATAACACAAAGGAGCCATTCGATTTTATAGTTTTCTATTGTCATGAGAGCTATATTATAAAAGTAGACCTGCAGACTTCAAGCAAGCTGTGTTTGCTTACAACTTGGTTTCAATTCCCAGTTGGAACCACTTGACTTCTTGTCCATAGTCAGTACCAATGCCATTGGGAAAATCATAAATGTCACTCCTTATTACCCTGCCCTTATAAATTTGAATGGTCTCTCATCTTCTCTCCCTTCCCTTCTCTCTCCTTCCACTCTCCCTTTTCCCTATCTTTCTTCCCATTTATACCCCTTTTCTCTGTAGAAATCTTTTCTCATTCATACATCAATAAAATCATTCAACAAAAATGATAAAGATAAAAAATTTTAAAATTACAGAGTGTACTGGGTGTATTTTATCAGGGTATTAGCGCTAAAATGGATGTCATGTCCTTGACTTGTGTGTTTTTTAAATGGCTTATAAACACTTTCCACACTGCAATTGATTTTGTTTCAGCACATGATCTCAGATCAGGTCACTTGCTATGCAAGTACATCTCCTTAATATATTTTATTAGTGGCCAGCATATAAAAAAACCTTTTAGTTAAAATACATTTATAGAGATATATAAAATACATTTATACAATTGTACCCTAAAGAATTATATATCTCTATTAAGGATATATATATATATATATATATATATATATATATCTTTAATCTTTTATTTGTTTCAGTCATCAACCCCAATATTTATTTTTTTAAAAAAGCCTGGTACGTATTCTATCAGTCACTTTTGCCGAACTGCTCAGTTACAGGCACATAAACACATCGACACCAGTTGTCAAGCAGTGGTGGTAGACAAACACAAACACAAATACATGCATACAGGCACTTACACACACACATGCATACACACAAATACATATGTACTACATGTGTGTATATATATATATATAGATGTAGGCATGGCTGTGTGGCAAGAATCTTGCTTCACAAGCAAATGGTTCCAGTCCCATTGCACAGCACCTTGTGCAAGTGTCTTCTACTATAGCCTCGGGCTGACCAAATCCTTGTGAGTGGATTTGGTAGATGGAAACTGAAAGAAGACCCTCGTATATATATGTATATATCTATGTGTGTATGTCTTTGTGTCTGTATTTGTCCCTCCATCACTGCTTGACAACCAGTGTTGGTGGGTTTTCATCCCCATAATTTAGCTGTTCAGCAAAAGAGTTGACTAGAATAAGGACCAAACTTAACAAAATAAGTCCTTGGGTCAATTTGTTCAACTAAAATCCTTCAAGACAGTGCTCCAGCATGACCACAGTCAAATGATTGAAACAAAAGAAAAGAATATATATATACGATGGGCTTCTTTCAGTTCTGTCTTCCAAATCCACTCACAATTTATATAGAGCAAGTAATAACACATTTGCACAGCTTCTTAACAATACCATTACACAAACATACAGGAAGGCTTCTCCTCAAACTTATGATAGTGTTTAACATGAGGCCAGAGATATAGTGATTAAACTAGGCATAGAAAGTAAGGTAGAGACACTTGCAAAGAAAGAGGCCCTCATATCAATCAAGTATCATAAACCACACTTGGCCTCTAACCCCATGTGCTGGTTGATAAACCCTGCAAAGTCTGAGATTGGACAGGTGAGCAAATGGCTAATCAGGAAGATCAGCAACGGTGTTCAAAATGCCTCTGACTTTTCCCTGAGGTCATTACATGGTTTAAAACCAGTAGCGGAAGGGGTAGAGCTAGGTTTACCCAATTTGATATAATGCATTTCTACCCATCTATATCAAACGAGCTCCTTTTTAAGGCATTGGACCTTGCTAGGGCTTACACTGAAGTCAGTGACAAGGACATACACATTATCATGCACACCAGAAGAACCCTACTCTTCAGTAAGGGGTTGGCCTGGGCCAAGAGAACTGATCCAGCAGGCTCCTTCAACATGGCAATGGGTGCCTTCGACAGTGCTGATGTGTGTGAGCTTGTCGGTTTCTTCATCCTAAATGTATTCAAAAGGAAATTCCCTTCAACTCACTTTGGCCTCTACAGGGATAATACGCAGGTAATAACAAGAGGGGTAAATGGCCATATGCTAAGTAGGCTTAGAAAGGACCTTACCAGCACCATTAACTCCCTTACACTGAAGATCACAATAGAAACCAACCTGAAAATGGTGGATTTCCTTGATGTGATCCTGGACTTGGAATCTGGTGTCTATAGAACCTTTACGAAGCCAAACAAGAAGCTATCAGACATTAACACAGGTTCCTGTCATCCAGCCATAGTGTTCAAGAACCTGATAAAGTGTTCCAGCAGTAGCATTTCCAGCTTATCTTCAAGCAAAGAGATTTTTGATGCTGCTGTCCTGTAGTACAATGAGGCACTGGCTGCTAGCAGTTTCAAGGACAGGATTAGTTACGGGTCAGAACCTAACCCCTCCAAGCGAGGTGACACCAGAAAGTGTTGTGGTTCACACCACCCTTTTCTTTAAATGTTAAGACCCAAGCAGCTAAGATTTTTCTTAGCTTAGTTGATAATCACTTCCCCTATACAAATAGATTTAGCAAAATATTGAATAAGCATACCCTGAGAATCATCTTTAGCTGTGCACTGAATGTAAAAAGGATTTTAGAAAGTAGGCCCACACCCAAGACAGAGGCAGGGTGCTCATATAGGTGGAGGTAGGAAAATCACTAAAGCCTGGATATTAAAAGTAATTCAAGGGAGGTAACGTCGGATCTAGTTATAAAAAGTTACTTCCCAAATAAGTAACAGCATCGAAACTTCAAGTTTACCAGTAAACCACAAAAATTGCACGACATTCACATTAACGTTTGCAGTTTCTTTTGTTTACAACCCCACCTTCAACTGACACACATATACACATACAGTGGTGTATCTGTTGATATGTGAAAAAACGAATTGCAGCCTTATATTTAATACACATATATTAATCTTCGCTGTGAAAACAGACATCCACCAATAAACCACATTAATCTTAGCAACTTGGAAAGATGAAAATGTTTCAGATTTCAGTGAAGCCAAAATTACTTTGCACTCTACTGCTATGTATAGTTGACGAAAAGGCCAACTACCACAGAACATCATCATCATTGTCGTCGTATTTGTTACCATTTGACGTCTATTTTCTATGCTGGCATGGGTTGGGGAAATCATTTCTTATTTGGAATTACAGTCTATATAGATGTATTGGAAGACTCCATCTCGCCCTCTCATTCTATTTTCTTGAAGTTTCTATGGCTAGTTGCCCTTCTAAATGCAACCATGTTTCAGAGTGTACCATGGCCTTAGCACTAAAGAGATTGTTGTCCTCAGCATGACCAATTCTCAGATGACATTAGCATTCTGTTTTCTTTTCTGCTAACTAAAAACTTTTGTTTTTGGTAATTTAACTTTTAGATATCTCAATTTTTGACCTTGCTTCCATGTTTAGAGCTTGTCCTTCAAGTCTTGAACTAATTTGGATATAAAAACTACATTGTCGTACGGGTAACCTGTTGTGGCCTGGCAAACTATGATAAATAACAGGTGGAGAACGAAGCCCTGGTGGACACCTATCTGCACACTGACACTAAATTCCTCAATTAATTGTTAACTTTCATTGTACATGGCTTGTATGGCTATTGTAATTCATTGCACTGCCCCACTATTTTTCTTAGTGACCACCGGATGATGGAAAGAGGAACTGTGTTGAAGAACTTCTCTAAATCAATGAATGCTAGATATAATGGTTTGATTTCAGTAAGTTTCATAATGGGGTGACCCTTACGAAGTTTCATTAAAGCAAGATGTCGCTAATTATTTTACACAAAATAATCTAAAATTTAAATCAATTAAAAACAAATTAACATGTATCATATTTATACAATGCATGATCAATTTTTAAATTTAGAATATTTATGTTCTGTATTTAGTGAGACGCATTAAGTTTTCTTCATGAATTTTGAGGAGAGCCTTCTGAAGAACTCTGTGTAAGCTTGTAACGTTATACATTGCAAACTAAACATATAACTCAGGACACAGATGAAGGAAATAGACGAATCTCTATCGGTAAAAGATGCAGTTTATTCGATCAACTGAATTACTTGCTCATTTAATTAACGTTTAAATGGCTTAGTATTTCACAGGGACGTGTATGCTTAGAGTATTTCTCAGAATTGGTGCGACACCATGTGCGGAAGAGCTGTACTTTTGAATCCATCCAACTGTTTTCTATACAATATTCGTCTACCTAATTTCACTCACAAGATATAGCCGAGGTTGTAGAAAATGGCATCTGCCTAAGATGACAAGCTATATGGTCGAATCTGAGACTTTGCAGTTGTGAAACGAACTTGCTAACCATTCGACTATACTTTACCTACATGTTGAATAATGTAGTCTGAGATAAACTATATTTTTTTAAAAAGTGGGAGATAGTCACAGGTGGAACACCTTTTATCACAGATTTACTTAATTCAGGGCAGTTTAAGAACTAAATAACAACACTTGTTATTGAAATTATCAATATTCTTCAGAGAAAATTTATATATAGCTAGCACAAACACGAATTATAATGAATCAAGAACATCTTCCTGTAAACTGTAGAATTGTCATCAACACAGTCATGAAAGTGTAGCCGATGGATAGGCAGAATCAGTAGAGCAAAAAAAACAAAATGCTGTGCGGTATTTAATACGGACTCTCGCGTTGTTCAAATGAAGCCATAGTCGACAAAATAAATAACCAATCTAGTATTGGGATTGGTTTATATTCCTATAATTGATCCGAAACGTGAATGGGGTTATAACTGAAGACAGAAGGCGAAAATGCTAGCGGTTAATTATCCGACAACCAGCCTCGTTGTGATTATGGTTTCTCCACCGTCGCCCTCACATCTATAACACATTACACAGGGGATGCATTTTCATCTTACACCGTATCGCCTTTAATCTGTAAACTATCAGTTTTTAGCTTGGGATATTTTGATTTCTTCTTTAGTTGCCTAAATGTTGATTTTAACGCTATAATGACCTGTATGATGAGTCTTTTTAAGGAGCTTTAATTTGGTATAATTGTTGTAGTCATTATTTATATATGATAGTTTACACTAATTAAGCCGAGCGCTAGCTTTTGCTTGACACAAACATTGAAGCTTTTTTTCATCTGCAACATTTGGTAAGTCACTATCCTAAAAACTTTCTTTGAACGTTTTTAAAATATATCTAACACATAAACGGAGCATGAAAGATTGCTTGGAAATACATGGCGTATTTTATAAATATTCATAGTTAAAATTTCTTGAAAGCATGAAATTGTTAGCAGCTCTTTCGGTTGTGTATTAGATTGATATTTATGTCTCACTGGATGGAGTACTTTTTTGTTGATTCTACCTATATTGGAGGTAATCTTCCAGTTTCGAGAGGTAATAGAAATAAATAAAAAAATATTCAAGGGAAATAACTGAACGACTTACCAGTATTATCCGTACTGCTTTTTCTCTAAAACAGCATGCGACGGAATTTTTTTTTATAAAAGTTTAAAATGTTTTTTTCTTTTTACAAACAGCATGCGATGAAATTTTTTTTTATAAAAGTTTAGGGTTAGATGTTGTGCAGCCGGTCTTCCACGAGGCATTTTCGATTTCTCATAAGAAACTATGATATTCAATCACGCGTGTGACTTACATATAACGTCAGTTAACGTCAATCAAATCACGTGATTTATTTATAAACAAAGTACGGATAATACTGGTAAGACGATCAGTTATTTCCCTTGTATTTTATTTACTTTTTTAACCTCTCGAAACTGGAAGATTACCATATATATATATATATATATATATATAATGTGTGTGCACGCTCTTGGATGTTTTCTCGCGTTCATGTAGTTTTTTTCTTTCCCCCATATAAATAGAACTACACAATATCAAATCCATGAAAAGGGCTTTACTTTTAAATCTGGTCTATGCGAGACAACAACCAATAAAATTCGTACACACACATGATAAGTTATTTCCCCGTTTCCATGCTAACTTCTATATTTGCTTCTGCATCTAGTATATGACAAAACTTTAATCCTTTCAATGTCGATAAAAGAAAATAAAATAAACAAGGAGTGCCGAAGATGGTGCTGACATAGTCGACTTTGTTTCTCTCTCGGAATGTCTGGCTATATGCCACTATTCACCATCCGAACCCGAGGGTTTATACCTCGTCACCGACACAGCACTGTCAGCATTGAAGAGGTATAACTTGTTAAAGTTGTTATTATTTAGTCCCAAGTCATCCCTCAGCCAGTAGACCTATGATGAAAGGCATTCTAGTATCGATCACACCGTTTTTTCACATTGTTAGTCTCTGGTTATATTATTCTATAATTTGTTGTTTTGTTCCCCATTACCACCACCTAAAGACAGCAGAGAATGATTTGAAAGCGAATTGACTGCTGTTTCTAGCAGATCTAATCACCACATAGATGGTCACTCATTACTCTAGTCAAGGTATGTTGAGGTTGTAGGTCTTCTACCTACACTTCACACGGTACAATGTACATTTCTACCCCAATTGCCTTATCTTTTTTGGTCAATTAAGTCTTCTTTTCTCATGCATTTTCTAAAAATGTTTCTGTTTAGTCCCAAAGTATCTAATATAATTTTGCAACTAACCATTTCATGTTGTAATTCCCTGTTAAAATTTCCTCCCTATACCCTCCTCTCTCTTGTTATACTTACTACCTTTTCTCTTCCAGACCTCACACTTTACACTTTCCTTATAGGGCCAGTCCTCTGGAATTAACACCACTTTCCATTCTTCCTGCAGACATCAACTTAGAAAAGTTTAAGGTGAACTTTAACTGAATTGATATCAACTGTCTCAGAGAACCTACAAAGGTTATCTGTGCTTTCTCCTTCTCCTGATCCAGGCAAAAAGAAAAACAAGGAACGTCCCATCTGAAAGAGTTTCAGTATGATTTTCCCTCCTCCTCCTTTATAGTTCCAGTAAATGGAGTGTTGCAGAGAAAGTTGCAGATACAACACGTATATATTGTTACTGAGCTCACATTATCTATGTCTGTCTATTTTTCAGATTGCTGATTTGTCAAATCTTGTCAAGAATGGCTGAAAAACACGAAGTAAAAGTAAGCAGTACACTTAGCCCTGATTCCATGAAAGGTATTGCAGAGTCTATTGGGGTCAGTGGAATTCCTGATGATGCTGCAAGCCAGTTAGCAGAAGATGTTAGCTACAGACTTAAACTCCTTATTCAAGTAGGTTTCACTCTTCACATTTAAAAAACATTTTTCATCAAACTGTAATAACTTGATATCATGGTGGCATGCTGTCTGGCTTGGAGGTTAGGGTGTTGGGCTCATGATAATATGATTCTTGGATCAGGCAATGTGTTGTTTCCTTAAGCAAAGAGGCACTTTGTTTCATGTTGCTCTAATCCACTTGGCTGAAGATGAGTATCAGCCCTGTGCTGGTACAGCCTACTCTCTTCTCAGCTGTCACATCCTGGATATGCCCCTGGATCCAGAGAGGGAATACCAAGAAGGTGTCTATGTCTGTTAGTGGTTACCTAGTCAATTATCTAAAACATGATACAATGCAAATGACAATGATGCTTTATACTGTCTAAAAGATACATGGCAAATGAAAATAACAGGCTTTAAAATATTGTTATTTTATAGCTTAGAGAATGAAGGATGGTGTCTGTGACTCTTCTCTGAACCTTCAAGCGAGATGGCAGTTATCCTTAAATCAAAGTCAGCCTGAATACTTGCAGTAGTGTGGACTCTTCTAAAGCTCATATCATGTGGTTGTGTTAAGCCTAGTGACTGATTAAACACACCACCCGAAAACAAGAAGAGTCTCTCAGTAATGGGCCCCTACACAGGTTTCATCTGTCAAATTTTACTTACAAGTCAATCCTGAAGCTAATAAGTGACACCTGCACATATACACACGCACACGTCTTTTTTTTATTGTACATTTGTTAGGAATTCTCTCAACCCAAATGTTCAATATGCCCAACTGATACATACAACAACTGGGAATACTGCCAATCTTTCTTATTGTGTCATTTTTTTTTTATAGCCAACCACTTCACCCTATGTACTAGAGATTGCACTAGAGATTTTGTCTGTCAGGACTAAAGACCTGTACCTTACATTCAGAATTTACAGCCTAATGTAAATATTGATTTCAAATTTTGTCACAAGACCAGCAATTTCAAGGGAGTAAGTCATTTACATCGACCCCCAGTAATCAACTAGTACTCATTTTATCAACCCCAAAAGGATGAAAAGCAAAGTCAACCTCCGAAAAATTTGAACTCTGGACATAAAGACAGACAAAATGCTGCTAAACATTTTGCCCAACATGCTAACAATTCTGCCGGCTTGCTGTCTTACATAATAAAGTAAAAGATATGAGAGTCAACTCTATTTTTGTGCAGTTTCAGTTTAGAGTTTTAGCTACTTTGATTAATTTTTCACCTCTAATATTCTTAAGAAACTCGTGAATATCACACACTCTGAATTCCTCTGTACATAAGAGCTCTTTCTTATGGTGCATTGTGTATCACTTTTAAGCTATAATTAAACGGTCTATCTTGACAGCCAAATTCTTTTCTGTTTCAGGAAGCTGCTAAATTTATGCACCACTGCAAACGAAGCAAGCTAATTACCAGTGACTTTGATATGGCTTTGAAGATCAAGAACTTGGAAGTAAGTTATCAACTATTTCCCTTTGAGAAAGCAGAACACTATTGTAATTCACTCTTGTTTAATACATGACCAAGTCAGTAAATAATCAGATAATTAAACAATAAGTCACAGGTCCATAACATAGCAACAGCAGAGCATGTGTTCATAACCAAGACACATTACCCTTAATAGCTCAGTCCAGCTAGCTGTAATAGAGTACCACAAATTAAGTGGGATGACTGAGCGAATAAATTATCAGATAACCAATCTCGCTGAGTCGTATTAAAAGCTCCCCTTCAGTCATGAATGACCATGGGATTGCACCTAGAAAGTTCCCCTCCAAGGCACAAGTCTGGGCAAGGTTGTTTTATGGAAGACCAGCAGTCGCCCATGCATACCAGCCTCCCCACTCCATGCCACTGATGTTATCTAAGGGAAAGACAAACACTGAAACAGCTTGGCACCAGTGATGTTACAACTCATTTCTACAGCTGAGTCAACTGGAGCAATGTGAAATAATGTGTCTTGCTTAAGAAAACAACACACAGCCTGATCCAGGAATCAAACTCACTATCTTGTGTTTATGGGCCCGATGCTCTAACCACTGAGCCATGCACCTTCACTGAGTCGTTTTAGATAGTTGTATAAAGCATACAAATACACTGTTTTGACTCTTGTTTATTTTGTGATTGTAAATGGATTCCAATAGTTACAACAATGAATATTCTGGTGTTTGATCAGCTGAACTACCTGCCCATTGTATTAACAAGTGAAGTGGCACATTACTCCAGAGGCACATTTACTCTTAACATAACCCTCGAGCAAAATCAGCACGACACAGTGTGTATGGAAAGGCTGAATCTTTGAATGATCGCAGTCTAATGACTGAAACGAGTAAAAGATGAAAAAAATATAGGTATACTCCATTTGATGATTTCACTCACAAGACATGGGTCAACTCAAGGCTATGGTAAAAGACATTTGCTCAAGATGCCATTCAGTGGGAATCAAACCTGGGAACTTGTCATTGAGAAGAGAATTTCTTAACCATTTGGCTGTGTTGCATCCAGTTAAGTATTATGTAGTATAAGGTGTTAAAAATTTTCATTGTTCATCTATGACTTTCACTGATATTATTCCACTACATCGTTTTTAACTGGCGACCATGACTTTTTCACACTAATTCAGTTTTATGGTCTCAGATGAAGTCACTTGCCAAACAAGTACAACTCTCAAATAATTTAGCACAGAGAGAGGAACTGTAAGTGGCTTACTGTATGGTAACTGGAATTTTAGGGGATTCACTGAATCATTTTACGAACACACTTTATATGCACATTTCCTTTTTATACAAATATGTTTTGTTTATGTGTGTGTGTGTTTTTATTTTTCTCAAAATGAATTGAATTGGAATTTTCTCTTGTAGCCATTGTATGGTTTCCAGTCAAAAGACCTTATACCATTTCGGTACACCAGTGGTGGAGGACGTGAGCTACATTTCTACGATGAAAAAGAACTAGATCTTAATGAGATAATCAGCAGTCAATTTCCAAAAATTCCATTAGATGTTTCATTAAAAAGTAAGCAAAAATACAACTATTCCTTATTTTTAATGTTTTGCTTGTTGGTTTTTATGCTATATGGACAATAGACATTAAATGATGATGATGATGATGATACCAACATAAATGAGAGCCAGACACTTTTATTTTATTTGTCAGCCTTGTTACAGTGATTTGCCAACTAAACTGGAACAAACCAAAGTTTTTCTTATAAATATTTTAATTTTTTACTGGTTTCATTATTCGGACTGTGGCCATGCTGGGACATTGCCTTAAAAAAAATTGTTTTTCATTAATTATATTCACTCCAGCTCTTAATTGTTATCTGGTACTTATTTTTTTTACTTTTAGTGGTATAAATGGTTGTATTACACTAATATACATATGCACACATACACACACTCCTCATCATCATCATTTAACGTCCACCTTCCATGCTGGCATGGGTTGGATGGTTTGACAGGAGCAGAAGCCAGCACCTGCCTTCTGTGTCTGTTTTGGCATAGTTTTACAGCTGGATGTCCTTCCTAACACCAACCACCCAGCAGAGTGGACTAATGCAATATGTATTCATACACACATTTCTGTACAGTTTTCATCTACCAAGTTTCCTTCAGATGACATGTGACATCTACCCAACATATTACACTTAGTAGTATTGAACCCAGAACCATGTACTTATAAAGCCATTGTCTTAACCACACAGCCATCATGACTTTTTTTCCTGTTTTCTCTCAGCTCACTGGTTAAGTATTGAAGGAGTGCAGCCTGCCATTCCTGAGAACCCTCCCCCTGCATCTAAAGAACAACAACAAAAAGAAAGCTTCGACACTTCCATCAAAGCAGTCATTGACCGTTTACATAAACCGAAACCACACACTGACCTTGCCAAAGCACGGATGAAGCAGAAGTGTGCCAATACTGCCAAATTAAAGAATCTCATAATACATGAATTATCAGTGGTAAGTATCATCTCTTTCCTATCCTCTCTCTCTCTTTTCAATCTTTATCTCACCTTCATTTTCCCTTGCTTTCTCTTCCTCAATTCATATCCTGTTAGAGTTATGCAAGCCTTTACTTACACAGTCTCCATAATTACAAATTTAGATAATGAAGTGTTGCAAGTCACTTCAATAGAATTAAGTAGTTTAAGATGGTATGCTGACAGAATCATTAGCACACCAGAAAAAATGCATGACAGTATTTCTGATGACTTTACGTTCTGAGTTCAAATACTGCCACAGTCGACTTTGCCTTTCATACTTTTGAGGTTGATAAAATAAGTACCAGTTGAACATTGGGGTCGATGTAATCAACTTACCACTTCCCTTGAAATTGCTGGCTTTATGCAAAAATTTGAAATCAATATAATTAGGTAGCTTGTTGTACAAAGTTGAACTCCTTCAATGAGTTTCAGTCTTCAGCAGGGCTCTACACCTCCACTACCAGTGATAAGCATTTCATTCTCATAACTAAAGATTTGCTATATTTCTCACAATCTATGTTTTAATTCAGTATGTTCATAAATAAATATATATGAAAGTATGTGGCTTAGTGGTTAAAGTATTCAACTCACAATCATAAGGTTGTGAGTTCGATTCCCAGCAGCGCGTTGTGTCCTTAAGCAAATCACTTTTATTTCATGGTGCTCCAGGATACTCTTCTGGCAAAAATAAGTAGTACCAGTAATTCAAAGGGCCAGCCTTATCACTTTCAGTGTCATGCTGAGTCTTCCTGAGAACTACATTAAGGGTACGCATGTCTACGAGTGCTCAGCCACTTGCACGTTAATTTCAAGAGCAGGCTGTTCCATTAATCGGATCAGCTGGAACCTTCATCATTATAACCGATGGAGTACCAGTTAATACATGGGGCTTGTTTCTCTGTAGTTTCTTGTCACACATACATATCATCCTACCCTCAGATAAGTTTTTACTTCCCCTCCCTCTTTTACATGTTTCTTCACCACCACTCGCCACTCCACCCTCATCTTCTTTCTTTCTGTCCTCTACACATTGTTATCTCCTTTATTTAGTTACATCATTTATATTTTACTTGTTTTAGTCATTAGACTGTGGCCATGCTGGGGCACCACCTTGAAGAATTTTTAGTTAAATGAATCAACCCCAGTACTTATTTTTTTAAGCCTGGAACTTATACTATTGGTTGTTTTTGCCAAACCACTAAGTTACGGGGATGTAAACCCACCAACACCAGTTGTCAAGCGATGTTAATGGACAAATATAGACACACACACACATATACAACAGACTTCTTTCAGTTTCCATCTACCAAATCCACTCAAGGATTTGGTCAGCCCTAGATTATAGTAGAAAACACTTGCCCAAGGTGTCATACAGTGGGACTGATCCAGAATTATATGGTTGAGAAGCAAGCTTCTTACCATTCAGCCACACCTGCCTTTATGTATTTCTATGGTTTTGGCTGAGAAGAATTGACTGTAGCCATCTATAACCTTCACAAACCCTCTGGAACTAGTGGAATTGAGGTGCATCAGGAATGACTGCAAGTCAATGTCTGTGTGGAAATTGTGGTTAGGAAAGGAATTTGAGAGGTTTGAGGAGGAAAGAAGGAGTAATGTGGTTAGGGTTGAATGAAAAAGGCATTTAAGAGTGTTTAATTTAAAATTTTTTTATTTACTTTCTGGATCTAGAGGAAGGAGTAGTACCTATGGCCTTCACAGGTTCTCTAAGACTAATGAGATTGATATCATTAACATTATGCTTAAACTGTTGCAAGTCAGCACCTCCAGGGAAGACAAGTTCCATAAGGCCAATGTTCTGAGTGAAAGAACTGGAAGCAGTGATTAGTGGTGGAACCAACAAAGAATGACGAGAGAAGAGTTGCATGTGTATCCATTGCTGCTCCTTCATCACTCATATTGGAAGCGTCAAGAGACTAATCAACTTCAACAAGCCAAAGCCTTTGTAGCAGCAATAGACAACACAGAGAAGTGAACCAGCACGTCTGTAGGTGAGAGGCTGGAACATGTCTGTGAGTGGCTTTGAATCACTCGAGGGAAGTGATCATTCTTCAAATGCTTTCTAGGATTATCTGTGTGAAAAGTAATAACCTGGAAAAAGTAGTTAGTGTTGCTAATGAGAAACTAACTAAGTGTAACAAGAGGGATTGGGCCTTTAACTAGTTGCTAAAGCAGTTGAAGATGTAGGGTGAGAAGATAGCAAATCCGTGAAGCATCTTCAATATCATTCCATATATGGGAGCAGTATTCCATTGTGGTCCCAGTCAAGCTTTATAAAGTTGTTAAGAGTGTCATGATAATTATGTTGATAAACATCCAAGTTTAATACCAGCCTTTACAGTGTAGTTGAAAAAGACATTTAAAGTGAATGAATTGTGTGTGTAGCGAGAGAGAGAGGGAGAGGGAGAAGTGTCACAGTAATGATTTTTTACTATTTAAGTTGCCCATCATGTCTTCATCTTCCTTACAGGAACAACAATTATATTATAAAGAAATTACAGAAGCTTGCGTTGGAGCTGATGAACCACGACGTCAGGTTAGATGATAATTTCTTTTTATTTGTTTTATATTCTTTTATTCTTTTACTTGTTTCAGTCATTTGACTGCAGCCATGTTGGAGCACCACCTTTAGTCGAACACATCAACCTCAGGACTTATTCTTTGTAAGCCTAGTACCTTATTCTATCAATCTCTTTTGCCGAACCGCTAAGTTACAGCGATGTAAACACGCCAACATCAGTTGTCAAGCGATGGTGGGGGACAAACACAGACACATGAGAGGCACTTATGCCAATGACACAAAAGGCACCCATGCTTGTAACACGAGACACCTAGTACACTCTGTAAAGTGGTTGGCATTAGGAAGGACATTCAGTGATAGAAACCAAGCCAAAACAACTGGAACCTGGTGCAGCTCTTTGGTTATCATCTCCAGTCAAACTGTCCTACCTATGCCAGCATGGAAAACAGATGCTAAATGAGGATGATGATGATACATATACACACATATATACACAATGGACTTCCATCCAGTGAATTCTATTGAGAGGGTTTACTGTATGTTATTTACTTTGGTGATTGTTTTTCTTTTGTTGATACTTTTTTTTTTTTTTTTTTTTGCAGCAAGCCTTACAGAGTTTAGTGTCTGACCCTGGATTACACCAAATGCTGCCTCGGTTTAGTACTTTCATATCTGAAGGTGTGAAGATCAATGTTGTTCAGAACAACTTAGCTTTGCTGATTTACCTGATGAGAATGGTGAAGTCATTGATTGACAATCCAAACTTGTATCTAGAAAAATATGTGAGCACTCCTTTCGTTCTGTTTGTATCTTTTATTTTACTTTTAACTTGTTTCAGTCAATCGACTGTGATCATGCTGGGGTACCACCTTGGAATGTTTTAGTTGAACAGATCAACCCCAATACTTATTTTTTAAAGTTTGCTACTTGTTCTATCAGTCTCTTTTACCAAACTGCTAAGTTATGGTGATGTAAACAAACCAAAACTAGATGTCAAATAGTGAGGAGGTACAAATACACACACACACATATTCAGTGAGCTTCTATATAGTTTCCATCTACCAAATTCACTCACAAGACATTGGTTTGCCCAGGGCTATCATAGAAGACACTTGCCCAAGATGTCATGTAGTAGGACTGAATATGAAACCACATGGTTACAAAGCAAGCTTCTTAACTATAAAGGCATGCTGTTTATGTGCAGTTCAATAAATATAGATTGTTGTTTAATCCCAAACGTGTCCAGAATGAGAAGAGGCAATGCCCATGGTATTCAAAGACCCTCCGAGACTGGTGAAACCAATGCAGTTAATGTTCCTCTTGAACAGTAACAAGTCAATGGATACTGGAAAAACATGTGCATATCACAGTTCACCTATTGTGGTTTATTATTTAAGCTTACGTCGGTTCCTCCGTGGTGTTGTTTTACATTTGTAATAAAATAAATATATGCAAATTATAAAAATAATTTTAAAAAAATATCGAGTACAGTACTGTTTTTACTTTGTGGATTTTCACCTATCACAGGGGTTTTTGGAACGTAACACCCGCAATAGTTGAGGGATTACTGTACTTACTTCAGCCTTTCACTCCTTATAGGGCATAGGCCATCAGCAACTTTTCTCTACTGTTCCCAACTCTGAGCTATCTTTCATTCTTCTCTCCACTTGAATCCTTGCTTTTTTTCTTTTGGATTTTGCTGTACTGCATCATATGTTTCCCCGAGAGAAGGCCTTCCTCTCCCAGGTCTTGGTTTTGACTTGTCATTCGTGCTTTTGTAACTTAGCTTTTTTTTTTTTTAGGTTGGGGAGTTGATCCCATGCAAACTTGTTTTTTAACCTTTGGGAAGATGCGGTCCACATTAGTTTGAGCTCTTTCCTTTGACCCGTCCAACATGGGAGGCCCTACCAGCAGCTTATGCTCCACTAACATAGCTCTTGGGGGTCATCAAAGCACACAAGCCACCACACTGCAATAAGGACTGGACTTCATTGCGGTGCGGTGTGTAGAAGGACAATACTCTGGGGAAGGAATAGAGGCTCGTGAAGGGCCTGGCGGTAGGGAGGAAATACTTTATAAGTGGTAAGAAAAATGGAGTTGTTTCATTGAATACATTTAACTTGTACACTTAAATATATTCAGTTCATTTATATCAGACAACTTCAACTGATCAGTCTCTGCATGGTGACTCAAATTTCTAGAAATAGCAGTCGAATTTTCCTCAAATCACACTCTACCACCTTAAAAACTGTGCATTGGATAATGTTGTCTGTGTACACTACTTCTGCACGAAAAATGACAAGATGGTCATGGCTTATGTACTTTCAATCATAGGTCCACTCTATTAAGGATGTCCTGGAGCTAAATATCAACATCTTCATCTGCGCCTAAGTGCAGATATGGCTATGTAAAGAAACCCATCATATATGCGTGTGTGTGTCTTTATGTCTGTGTTTCTCCCTCACCCACCACTTGACAACTGGTGTTGGTGTGTTTACATCCCCATAACTTAGTAGTTCTGCAAAGGTGGTAGAATAAGTACCAGGCTTTAAAAGAATAAGTACTTGGGTTGATTCATTCAACTAAAATTCTTCATAGCAATACTCCAGTATTTTCTATTGGGGTCTTTTTTCTACTTTATATAGATTATTTAGAAATACTGTTTTGTCATTTTCATTTTTTTGTATTCCTTTTTCCTGCTAAATGAGCACTTGAGTTGAATTTATTTTTGTATTTTGTTAAATCTTGAAATTGAACAATAGTGTCAAATGTCAAACCTAAAACACAAGAAAGCTGATTTCTCTAAAAATGAAACCTAATGCCTTAAATCAAATTCAATGTGAAAATCTTCAAACAAATGAAAGAAACAAAGAGAAAAAATCAGAGCTAATATTGTTTTTGAGATCTTTATTAAGTTCAAAACACACACCATACATATGTAGTAACATTAGGTAAAGCTATGAAGAAAGATTTACTACTTTGACTAGAAGATAAAATCTAAAATGTATTTCTTATAAACTTTATGACACAACAAAAAACAGTAAGAGAATTTTAGTCAACTCACTATTACAAATCAAATATTTTATCAATTACAGCTTGAATTTTTAGGTAGTAAGGGATAGCTTGAAAATTTTTAATCAAAGTTTTCTATATAATATGAAACTACTTGGTAAAATGGATCAAGTGATAAGAAGACTTCTGAAGAATTTGTGCCTAAGGTTAAAGATATCACGAAACACCGAACAAATGTAATCCTCAGAGAGGTGAGCATTACATACAAAGGCTATGTACAAACTTTACCACATGATTTACCACAGTACTATGGCTAGCCATAGTACTGTGGCCATTCTGAGGTTCGAGCCCATCATATCAACCTCAGTACTATTTCATTCTTGGACTTCTTTTATCGAGATCTATTTGTCAAACTGCTAAGTTACAGGGCACAGAATAACACAACATAAGCAACAGTGGTTCTTATACCAGTGTAAGTATAAACATGGAACACACACACACATATTAATGTTTGTTTTTATGTTCAGTTATAATAAAATCAGTTTTATATTAATCTGGTGAGTTACTCTGTACTTTTGTTGAGTACAAGATTTTTATTCTTAAACAAGAATATTGTTGACAATGACTTTAAAATTTCAATGATGGCTTAACTGACTGAAACCTCAAAGTTGCTGTCAACATGTTTGTTTAAGAATAAATATATACATATATAAGAGAGTATTGTAGTTCGCTTGAAGCATTGTGTATTGTTTGTAAAATATGTGTCTTGAATGGCACAACAATGCATGTATGTAGAGATAGGATCTAGATATAATGACTTACCATAAGTCATCATAGCCAAGGTCCACTGACGAAATACTGAAAGGCAAGCAAGAAATATATTTCCATTTAACAAATACGCATAGCTCTACCAACATTACTTGACCTACAGTATTGACACGTATGTGAATGGATTCCTTGATACGATATCATATTTTGTGTTGAATAAACACTTTTGAAGAATAAATTTAATTATCTTCTGTTTATCCCTTTAGCATTCAGATTATTTGGTCAAATGTAATGCTTATTCATTCACATTGATTTGAATTAATCATACATTATCTCATAGCTTTGAGATTTCAATGATGTGGTTGTTGATTTTTAAATTGACACTGTAGGTAAAAAGCCAAATCTGGCCAATTTGAACATAAAACAGAAAATTTGGGGCCAGATATGGCCAGTTTAAATGCTAAAGGGTTATATCTTATTTCTTTATTGCCCACAAAGGGCTAAACATAGAGGAGACAAACAAGGACAGACAAAGGGATTAAGTCGATTACTTCGACCCCAGTGTGTAACTGGTACTTAATTTATCGACCCCGAAAAGATGAAAGGCAAAGTCGACCTCGGCGGAATTTGAACTCAGAACGTAACGGCAGACAAAATACCGCCAAGCATTTCGCCTGGCGTGCTAACGATTCTGCCAGCTCGCCGCCTTCTCTGCTTTCCATGTCAGCAGAGTTGAGAGGGTCATCACAGTCCAAATAAGTTCTTGTTAGAAGTTTTACCACCTTAAATTTAAAGTCTTTACTGTACCAACCAGGAGGTGATGGGCATAGAGTATGTTACCTATCAGACCTCCCACATCACATTTGACCTAATATATGAAATACAGTGGGAACTTTATGCTGTCCCTCAACCAATTAGAAATAGCTATAGTTTGATAAGAAGGACTACGTCTCACTAGATTCTTCAGAGGACTACATTTAACTTGTATGATCTATTTTTGACATGGTGTCTCTAGCTGTGTGCTCTTCATAATGCCAATCACTTTGCAGGGGTTACTTGATGTATATTATCGTGACACCAGCACTAGAGAGGTTATCATGTCTTCAACAAGACAAGAGTTGTCTTGAACTTACCTGCTATCCATTTGTTTGCCAAACACATTAGGCTCAGCTGGAATTGCCTTTATCATCATCGTTTAATGTCTGTTTTGCATACTGCCACAGCTTGAACAGTTTGGCAGGAGCTAGCCAGCTTGAGAGCTGTCCAGGCTGCAATTGTCTGTTCTGGCATGGTTTGTATGGCTGGATGCCCTTCATGATGCCTACCACTTTACAGAGTGTGCTGGGTGCTTTTTTACATGCCACCAACATGGGTGCATTTACATAGCACCAGTGCAAGTGCATCTCATGTGACACTGACACAAATGCAGTTTACGTGGCACCGGCACCTGCAAGACAGAGACCTCTCAGCTGGAGGAGGGAGTGGGGACATGGTCATAAAGGACATGCCTGTGTGTATGGATGGCCACGATTTTACTTAGCTTAACATGTCTTTTCAAGTACAGCAAATTGCCGCACAAGTCCTGGTCCCTTGTCATCTCCCCAGTGAGGCCCAGTGTCTGAAGATCCTTTCTCACCACTTCATCCCATGTCTACCTAGGTTTATCCCTTCCACAGGTTTATTAATTAGTTAATGAAGAATCAAGATATGTGATTGAGAAGTTTGCTTTCCAATTACACGGTTTCAAGTTCAGTTCCACTGCATGGTACCTTGGGCAAGTATCTTCTACTTGTGAGAGGGTTTGTTAGATGGACACTGAAAGATGTGTGTCCGTGTGTCCTTAACAAGTTCCATTGTCACACAATCAGTGTCATTCATTTCCAATATTTTGCAAAAGCATGCATGACCAGCTGTAAATATTACTTTGCTTGGAAACAGGTGAGGGTTGGTGACAGGAAGGGCATCTGGCCATAAGAAAATCTGCCTTAATAAACTTCCTTCAACTTAGGCAAGCATGGAAAAGTGGATGTTAAGATGTTGTTGAATAGCCCTAGATGGTCCAAGACCAAGAAAACTTAGGATCAAATGTGTTCTAGCCATGACAATCCTGTCTCTTTTTTTAGAGGTATATCTAGGAATAAATTTTCCAATTTGGCCTTTTTTTATTTAATATGTTGCTGACAACAGTGAGCTGGCAGAAACGTGAGCATGTCGGGCGAAATGCTGAGCGGTATTTCATCCGTCTTTACGTTCTGAGTTCAAATTCTGTCAAGGTCGACTTTGCCTTTCATCCTTTCGGGGGCGATAAATTAAGTACCAGTTGCGTACTGGGGTCGATCTTATCGACTGGCCCTCCCCCTCAAATTTCAGGCCTTGTGCCTAGAGTAGAAAACAATATGTTAATGTGAGGAAATTTGGCTGCTATTTCTAGCAAATTGAGAAATCCTTCACTAGTTTGTTGATGTTGATTAGGTGAACATCAATCCTTATCAAATCCTATGAACCATTGTCGGCTCCCATAATATCTAAGAATGTATTCCACCATGTGTTTTTTGTTTTTAAAATGGTAGAATATGATTTGAGATGGATTTTGGTTGTTATTTCTAGCAGGTCCACTGACCATATAGCATCTCCTATAATTATTAAACAACAGCTTCATAATATCCAGATCAGCTCTGATCAAGTAGACTTATAAATCCAAGCGTTCCAACCATGATCATTCATCGTTTATTTTCAGACAATGTATCCAAGACTATATTATCCAATGTGCCCTTCATTTTTTTAACATAGTAGGGTGTGGCTTGAAGGAAATTTGACTGCTACTTTAAGCATGCCAAGCATCTATGTCAAGGTTCTCTTATTAATAATTATATGTTGATGGCTGGGGTGGAAATGGTGTATAGAAGTTTTGGATGGATATACTTAGCAGCCTCCTATTACAAACAATTTTAAAATATATATATATATATATATATATATATATATATATATATATATATAAAAGGAAAATCAATGCTAACTCCCACAATGGTACGCTGATCACCTTCTGCCATTATAGCCCCACCCTTATTGACCTAACCAGTCTACACTACAACTGACCTAAATCAGTTGTTAAGTTCTTTTTATCATCATTTTAACAAATGTCTGCTCCTGTATAACCAAATGGATGCCAATAATGTGAACTCAAGTGTGACTTTTAACACATGAAATATGCTGAATTAATCTTAAAAAGTCACTCAACATATATCCAATACCTCGTATTTCTGTATGTATGTGGGTGTACTTTTGTAAAACAATTTTTATCAGATTCAGTTATTAAAAGTATGCTTGTTAATATGTGTGTGTGTATATATATGTATGTGTATGTATATATGTGTGTGTATATGTGTATGTACATATGTGTGTGTATATACATGTATATATATGTATGTATGTATATATATATTTTTATATATATATATATATATATATATATATATAATGTATATCTGCAGGGTGCGTTGGCTGTCGCCATTTTATATTTTTACTTTTGCACATGCACGTTGATTGTTTCTGATTTTGTTGACTACACAGTATAGTAGGGTTAGTTGGGCACCATCTGTGAGAAAAACAACACCATGACGCAAATCACTCTGCCAGAAATTTGGAAACAGCATGCTGTACTGCTTAGAATTTGCACCAGAAGCTCCAATACGAACATTTCAAAGCGTTTGGGTGTCCCCAAAACACGTTCTGAGAATGATAAAAATCAAACATCCAGTCAACATCATGGTGTTTGGAGTGATCACTAGTGATGGCGACATTATGCCTCCATTTATCTTCCCACACGACCTCAGACGCAACACAAAGGCCTACATCAAGTGCCTGGAGGAGGTAGTGCTGCCCTGGGTCAAGAGGGTGGCTGCTGGAAGACCCTATGTCTGGCAACAGCACTCTGCACCATGCCACACAAGCAGGAGAACCCAGTCATGGCTCTCAGGCAATTTCTGCAACCATGTCACCCCTAACATCTGGCCACCGAACTCCCCAGACTGCAACCTCTTTGATTATTATGCATGGGGTGCAGTTGAGTGAGAGACCAACAGAACTCCTTGTAACACCAAAGATGAACTGAAGTCAAGGATAATGGCAGCATTCACCAACTTAAATAAGGAGACTCTTCTAGAAGAGTTGCAAAAGATTCTGAAGTCATTTGAAGGCTGTGGTTGAAGCTAATAGTGAATTTATTGAATAAATTTACTCTTTACTATTTCAAGATATTTTTATGTAATTTTGCTAGCCTCTGTGGCCCAGTCGATAAGGCACTGGCCTCCTAAGCTGGGGATTGCAGGTTCAAGTCCCGTCAGAGGTAGTAAAGATTTCTAATTTTTTAAGGTGGTGCTCCAGCATGGCCAGAGTCAAATGACAAACATATAAAAGAATATAGGCACCGGCATGGCCATGTGGTAAGAAGCTTGCTTGATGGTGTGTTTACATCCCTGTAACTTAGCAGTTGAGCAAAAGAGACCGATAGAATAAGTACTAAGCTTACAAAGAATAAGTCCAGGGATCGATTTATTCGACTAAAGGTAGTGCTCCAGCATGGATGTAGTCAGATGACTAAAACAAATAAAAGAACATCTGTTAAAATGAGATATCAGTGTAATTTATTTTTTTATTTTTTATGTGTGTATATGTCATGGAGATATAGATGCATTGCAAGTTTTTTTTTTTTTCTGAGATTATGTGCTGAAAGTAAAACAATTGCAGCATAGGAGACATGAGTCAGCCATTCAGAAACTCACGAAGACCATTAACTTCACTTAAGCATTTGTTTGTAAATGGTGTCAAAATTTCCCTTGCTCAAAACTGTGACCTGAATACTGACAAATGTGTACTGTAGCACATTTTGAATGGCAACAATTTTGACAACTATTTTACAAACAATGAATATTTAAGTGAAGCTAATGGACTTTGTCTGTTTTTGAATGACTAACTTGTGTTTTCCATGCTGCAATTATATACCATGTGATCACATGACTGACCGGATTATCAGATGTTGTTACACATTGCTGGTCACAATGTGATTTGCAATGTTTTAGCCTTTGGATGACACTGCCCTGCTGGCAACGTGAGCAGGCCAACATTTTCTCTGATTGAAAAGGGGGACTGGGGCAACATGAACTGAAATGTTTTGCTCAAGAACACAACTCGCTGCAGTTAAGTGCCACACATCAAAATTGAATTTTTAGTAGATAGAGACTTTGCTGTAGTTTTATAATTTTCTTTTTCCTAATACTTTTATCATTTACTGTGAGTGTATCTCAGTTTCAGAATGTGTACACCATATCCCTGTGTGTATAAGAAGTGGTCAAAAGAGTTGCTGACAGGGATAGCATCTGACTGTAAAGCTATTCCTCAGAAAAAGCATCCAACAAATGGGAAAATGGATGTAAAAAAAAACAAATAAACGCTGATGTATGATATACAAGTTGGGTGCTGAAAAGTTCCTGGCTTTAAAGATATCACAAAAGACCTGGTCAGAAGCCCAATCTTCTGAGTTCTTTTACAGGGCTTAGTATAACTGAAGAACTGTTGCAATAGGTGTGTGAATTTGAGAGGGGAATATGTTGAGTAAAATCATAATTAACTGATCCTTCTGTATTTTCTTTCTCCAAAAGCCAGGAGCTTTTCAGCACCCCTTCACGCTTTTATATTTATGATGAGGAATTTGCTTAAAGTAATTAATATTGATCCCTCTTCAGATTTCAATTTAGTAATAGAAAACCTTTCTTCTTTTGTTTTTCCTCATCTCCAGCTCCATGAAATTGTCCCTGCTGTAACGACCTGTATTGTCAGTAAACAGTTGTGTATGAAGCCCGATTTAGACAACCACTGGGCTTTGCGAGACTTTGCTGCAAGACTTATGAACAACATCTGCCGGTAATCTTTTATCTCTTCTCTTTTACTTGTTTCAGTCATTGGACTGCAGCCATGCTGGGGGCATTGCCTTGGAGGATTTAATCCAACAAATTTACCTCACTACTTGCTTTTATTGTTTCTCTTATTACTTGTTTCAGTCATTCAACTACGGCCATGCTGGGGCACAGCCTTGATGTATTTTAGTTGAATGAATCGACCCCAGTACTTTATATTTTTAAGCCATTTACTTATTCTGTCAGTCCCTTTTGCAAAACCACTAAGTTACACATGATGTAAACTAACCAACACCAGTTGTCAAGCAGTGTTAGGACACACACACACACATATATATATATATGCCAGGCTTCTTTTGAGTTTCCATCTACCAAATCCACTCTCAAGACTTTGGTTGGCCTGAAACTATAGCAGAAGACACTTGCCCAGGGTGTCATACAGTGGGACTAAACCTGCAAGCATCTTACCACACAGTCACTCCTGTAGATAAATTTTGACAAGAAAATCCTATACGGGCCCCCAAGGGCCATATGGACCCCAGTTGAGAACCACTGGTCTAAGCCCTTTTTACCTCAAAAATATGATTGAGAAAAGAAAAATATCATTGTACTCCTGTATGATTTATTCTCCTGTTCATCATCATTATCGTCATTTAACATCTCTTTTCGATGCTGGTAGTCATCTGTTTTGACACGGTTTCTATTCCCTCTTCTCTAAAAATCTTCAATCCTTGTGCCTATAGTAGAAAGGATTATTAGTCTAAAGAAAATGGAGCCAGTGTCTGTAGCTTTTGTAGAGACCAAATCTTTGATGCTTAAGCTGATGTCTTAGCACTTAAAGGCCCTTCCTAACGCCAGCCTCTTTACAGAATGTAAAGAGTAGAGTATTTCACACTAACTCCACTTTGATACTGCACGAAGAGAATCGCAGCAACTAGTTACTTGACAACTTTTGAGTTCATTCTCTATTCTTTTATCTTCTCTGTATGATCTGTTCTTTCATTTTCCTTTCGTTAGACTGTGGCCATTGCTGGTGAATGTCCTTCTTGCATATACTCAATTACTTCTACTTTAGTATTTGTTTTATATTGACCCTTATTTATTTTATCAACCTCCAAAAGACAGACTGGATCTGGATTGAATGTGAACTGAGTTCACATCCTATCAAAAAGGGATGTCAACAAATATCACAAGATATTTTGCCTGGTGTTCTACCTATTCATCCTATATATATGATGGGGTGCTGAAAAGTTTCTGGCTTTAAGGGTATCACAAAAGGTCCAGTTGGAGGCCCAACCTTCCAAGTTCTTTTACAAGGCTTAGCAAAATAGGAAAATTGGTGTGATAAGGGTGTGAATCTGAGGGGAGGGGAATATGTTGAATAAAATCATAATTAACTGATCCTCCAGTATTTTCTTTTACCCAAAGCCAGGAACTTTGCAGTAACCCTTTGTACCTATACATACATATATATATATGCATACATTCATAAATATATATATATATTATGGAGGCAATAACTAGTGACTGAGACCTTTGGCAATATGCCATGCCTGAAAAGTCCTGTCAAGTCAAGTGAAGTCACAGTTGTGGCCATTGTCGGTATCACATAACTGAGATCTGTGCCAGTGGCATGCAAACAACATCTTTCATGCTTGAGAAGACCCTTCAAGCCAAGTTGTGATCGTTGGTGTCACATTACAGGCACCCGTACCAGTGGCACATAAAAAGCACCTTTCGAGCATTGACCCTTACGGAGGCAATGACATCAAGCCAAGTGATAATGATATATACTGTACAGGTCATTTGTAGATTTTCAGCTGATTGGGACAGTAGCATCTTAAGAAAGCTTCCTGCTTGGATTATACATTCTACCCAACATCCATACTATTTGTGTGCGTGTGAGAGAGAGAGAGAGATTAGAAGAAAAATGTTTTCAGGTTGAAACATTGTCTCACACTCACACACATCTCCTTGGGTTAAATAATGATCTTTATAATGCCTGAATAGAAAGATGATTTAATCCTTTTGATGTTGTCATTTTAGTTTCACCTGATTTGTGAACTGATAGCATTATGATCTGGTATCAGCGTGCAGGACTGTTTTGTGTTGTATGGGAAAGGATCACCTGCTGCTTCTTTCAAATACTTTCCATGAGAATTGGGTCAATGAAATCAATATTGTGTTCTGTTTTTGACACTGTATTAATTTTTAAATGTTTTAAGTACTGAAGTATTTTATATTAATTGCATAATTAATACTACTAATTATTCATAGAATTATTGACTCTGCAGAACATTGATCAGTGTTAACCCTACTAAACACATATTGCATTATTAACTATCCTATTGACCAATCTTGCCTTTGTCTTCAGCCCTTAACTCTTTGATAGCATCATGGGGGCAACATCATCAGATACAGCCTACTTGCTTAAGCTCTTTACTCCCTGTGGAGCATAGGCCATCGACAACTTTTCATCATTGTTCTTGACTCTAGACTGTCCCTGAAGGAAGGCCTTCCTCTCCCAGATTTTGTTGATTTTGAATTGCTATCAATGCTTGTGTGACTACCCTTTTTTCTAGGTAGGGATGTTGATCCTATGCAAACCCTTTTTTACCTCTGAGAAGAGGTGGTCCATATTAGTCTCGCCTCTAACCTTTGACCCATCAAGCACGAGAGACCCTACCAGGAACTTGCACTCCAGTGATATAGCTTTCAGAGTTATTGAGATATACACAAGCTACCACACCACAACACAAGGACTGGACCTTGTAGTGGTTTAGTGGCATCTCTGTTTCAAGCACTCAGGCCGTATCTCTGATTTGAAGATACCTTCCACCCTGTCTCCTTCCCACTTGTCTCATAGTTTCTTATAAAGGATCATAAGCACTTCCCTTTCTATCTGACTGAGAGATAAAAAGTAAACAAAAATTGAATTCTCTCTTTTTCTCTACAGACGTTCTGACCATTATCAAACACCAACTTTAACCCTTTAGCATTCAGATTCATCTATCAAATGTAATACTTATTGATTTACATTATTTTGGATTAATCACACATTATCTTGTAGCTTTGATATTTCAGTGATGTGATTGTTTATTTTTAGAATGACATTGTAGGGTAGGTGTGAATGGCTGAATCTGGCAAGTTTAAACATAAAACAGGCAGGATATTTGGGCCAGATATGGCTTGTTTAAATGCTAAAGGGTTAACAGTTCAGCTTAAACATCAAGGACTTGGTATCATCATGCTCCCCCTATCCTTCAGTCAAGGATGATGTACAAAAGCTATGGACACTGGCTCCATGTTCTTTAGACTAATAATCCTTTCTGCCATAGGCACAAGGCCTGAAATTTTTTAGAAAAGAGAGAATAGTTGATTGCATCAGCCTCGGTGCTCAACTGGTGTTTATTTTAACTTTTTCCGAGAAAAGTTAAAGAGAGACAGCAGAGTTTTACATCCTCTAAGTTAGAAAAACTTGCTGCAAACATTAAGGAACACTAAACAACAGGAACATCAGATGTGGACTGGAAATAGTAGGAGAAAAAAACTGGGTGAGAGATGTAGGAAGAAAGAAGAATAGAATGAAGAGAAGTGGGCAAGAGTGAGGTGAGAGGGGAGTTGAGAGATAAGAAAGAGATTACTGAACTAAGAGAAGTAAGAGTAAAAGAAAAAAATGGTTATTGAATCTTGTTGGTGATATGGTACCAAGTTCCATTTCCTTATGTGGGTCCATAGATAATGTAATCCTACTTAGCCCTAAGAAAGACTGGATTGTCATGAATGGAGTACCTATGATCATATGTCTGCTCAGTACTGTATCTAGCAACCTTCTCCCGTGTCATGCCCACTGACAAGTCATAGATGCTATTTCCAGAGGTGTGCCCTCACCAAACACACACACATAGAGAAGTCATTATATTACTGATATTTATTTGATTGACTTCAGAGCAAGAAAATGCAAAGTTAATCAACCACAAAGAACATGTTCCACTGTTATATTTATTCTGACAATTACAACACTCTCACATTAATAATTCTTTCTGCAAGCCACAAGGCCTGAAACTTTTGCTGGGAGGGGCTATTTGATTACATCAACTCTAGTGCTCAACTGTTGCTTATTTTATCGATTCCAAAAGGATGAAAGGCTAAATCAACCTTGGTAGCATTTGAACTTAAAGCATAAAGCTGGAAGAAATAATGGTAAGCATTTAGTCTGGCATGCTAATGATTCTACCAGCTCACCACCTTCAACTTCTCTATTAATAATCCTTTCTACTAATGGCACAAGGCCTGAAATTTGGGGGTAGGGGACTGGTTGATTACATCAACCCTAGTGTTTCACTGGTACTCAATTTATTGACCTTGAAAGGATGAAAGGCAAAGTCAACCTTGGTGGAATTTGAACTCAGAATGTAAAGACAGATGAAGTGCCACTAAACGTTTTGCCTGATGTGCTAACAATTCTGCCAGCTCACCATCTTCTTCCCTGTTAATAATAAGAATAATGATAATTTTTGTTTATTTTAATTATTATTATTTTTTTTACCCTCTTTCTAGGATTAACAGTTTGAAGACTAACAGATTTTTCAGTTATATTTCATTTATTGGATAATGTTATTTTAATGTTATTTTAACTACCTCTAGAACTTTTAATACTTGCCGAAACAACCTTCAGACAAGAGTGACAAAGCTTTTTAGTAAAGCTCTCCAAACAGAAAAGGTTCCTTTATCTACCCAATATGGTGCACTTGTTGGTCTTGGAGAGCAAGGACAAGAGGTAATATCAGACTTTTCTAAGCTACTCTCTTATTTTCGTATTTATGTTTTTATGTTCTTGCTAAATTTCCTCCCCATCTTCTTTGCTCAGTTGACATCTAAATAAGGAAAACACTTCCCTCTGCATTACAGGTTGTGAAAGCTTTCATTGTACCCCATTTGAAGGTTCTTGGTGACCGGTTAAAAGCAGTTATTGACAGCCCTGTTGTGAATAGTTTGGACAAGCTTGCTGTTGATCACGTGAAAAAGATTTTGTTGGTAATTTTTTTTTTCAGTTCTGTTTTGGTTTTCATAAAGTACAAGAATTTTTTTTTAATGCTAAATTTTTCATTTCTTTTTGTTTATCCATAAAACATGATAAGGATAAGATGACTGTAAATTTAGTTAAAGTGGTGGAATACCAGACTTAGTTGTGAATTCAAACCATTGGTGCAACAATTTACATTATGCTCCAGAGGAAGATAGATAATATCATTGTGTCAGTTGCCCTGAAAGACAATATTTTACAACTGTTTCACAAATGAGTGGTTAACAATAGGAAGACTACCATCATCATTTAATGTCTTTGTTCTATATGGAAATAAAGTTAGCTGATATTTTTTCAGCTACAACATTTGAAAACTGCCCTTTCTTAATTTCAGTCAGTCCATTAGTATAGACTCACACCGCATGGCTAAGACAACTGACACCTCTCAATCACATTCATTTTGTGTTTCTAAATGTTTCAGAGAGGACGTAAGAGTGTGAGAGAGAGAAAAGGTGAGAGAAAGAGAGAGAGTGAAAGAGACGGTGAGTGGTGACGGCATTCGTTTTGCGTCTTTAAATGTTTATCACATCTCAAGAGAAGTAGATACATCGATACATGCATACAGCAAATATTGGATGTCAGTTTCACTTTTCATTATCACACGACGATAAAAGTAACTCACAAATGGCTGAGTACTCCACAGACATGCATAACATTAACATATTTCTTAGAGAGATTCAGCCTCATACAGGATATGACAAGGCTGGTCCCTTTGAATTACAGTTACAGCTCAAGACATATATCATCGTATTTGTGTGTGTGTATAGTTTAGGTTAGTTAAAACATGTTTGCAATAAGTGTCACGTGGTGGAAATAAACGCAATTAGCAAACTTTCATTCATAAATCCATTTATTATTTCATTCTTTTGTATTTCAATTTGTACATTAAGGTTCTTTGAATATGTACGATGTATTTTAAGGTTAAATAGTAATTCCGTTTACGTTTGCGCAACTGAGATACTTTGGTTGGATTATATAGTCATTGGTGTTACATTGCTTTCTATATTCTGTAACTGTCACAATATACTTTTCTAGGCCTGAATTTTTTGTGGGGAGGGGGCCACTTGATTAGATCGACCCCAGTACACAACTGATACTTAATTTATCAACCCCGAAAGGACGAGAAGTAAAGTCAATCTCAGCAGAATGCAAGACAGACGGTTATAATATACAAACATTTCTCATGGCACCAGTACACTGTTTCCCATGAATTTTTCCTGGGTCCAGCTAGTAAGAATAATTGTTGCTGCCAACGTAGCAGTACTCGTACTTGCTGCTGCCACCGTCATCAACAACGATGATGCAAAGTGACAAGAGTCACTGTGGGGCAAACATTTAAAGAAAATATATTGGGTTAAGATTTTTTTTTCTTTTTTCCAGAAAGTTGTGCCACCTGTCCTGAAGAATACAAAAACAGGGAATGATTCTCTGGAAGATTACATGAAAGAATACGGATATCTTGGTCAGGCTTTACATACAGCTGTTGTTCAGGAGAGACAAACACCAATAGCAACCAACATGGCATCGACCATGACTACAGGCAGTAATGTGAGTACTGAATATTTTGTTTTGCTGGGGAGGAGACTTGAGGAAACGTTGATTATCAACAGAGGGTTTCTTTTAAAAAATTCTTCTGGAAAGACGTTCCAGTGTTTACATTCTGAATTCAAAACCTGTCATGGTTAACTTTGCTTCCATCCTACTGAGGTGCCAGAAGGATGAAATAACAGTCAAGCGCTGAAGTTGATTATTTAATCAACTGATAATAAAGCTACTAGGATTCTTTATGTAAGGAACAATGGCTAGGAATCCTGAACAAATCCTTTTAGTATTGCTTCTATTTTAAGTGCAAATGATTGTGTAAAGGAAATATGTGCTGTGTCTGTTATTGTGCCCTATAGGATTAGTTTTTTTTGTTCAGAGAGAGCACTGTGAGGATTCAGAAAAGAGAGCAGACAAATGTTTAATTGAATTAAGATGGTTATTTTAAGCTTATCCAACACCATAGTGAAGAAACAAAGATTATATAGATGCAAATTCTATTTTATTTTCTTGAGGACCAAGATACGTGGCGCATTGCTGCACTCAAGAAGACCTACACACCATAACTGAATTTATATCCTAAAACCAAAATACTACGTAAAAAACATTGGTGTTAGTACCGTGTAAAAACACTGATGCTGGTGAAATTGCGTAAACAGAAACTGCTCAGAAACCCATCAGATGGGTTTTATCTGTAATTTAAAGGTATAGCCTTGACATACACTATGTCATGCTTACCTTACCTAAGGATTATATTAATTGTGCACATGTCTGTGGGATACTCAGGCATTTTCATGCTAATTCAATAAGCAGGTAATTCATTGACTGAACAACTGAATCCTCATTATTTGAAATCAGTAATTTTTTTTTTGTGGGAATGAGGGAACTGATGGCCTAGATTTGATTCCCATCTGCAATTGATTCACATATATTGTTAATAGTATTCTTAAAGAAAGTAGGACCGTCACAATTTATTTTTTCTGAATGCAACATGGTAAATTATCTTGTTACTGTTTTTCATTTTCTTGTTTTTTTCACAGACAAGACAACCAATTTTGATCCATTCTGGCAGCTCCACACAAACTAACATGACCTCCAGTGGAACTAACACACGTATTGTAACCCCATCAGGTGGAATGGCTCGCACACAAGGTCCCGGTCAAAACAAACTTGTAATTGTCACTCCTCCAACCCGTCCAACAGGAATGGGTGTACAGACGTCTTGTTTCACTAGTGGCAGCAGCAATACATCTACGCCTACAATTGTGAAATTAGTCACAGCACCAAATACAAGCTCCAACAGTTCAAAGATTGTTGTCATGTCAGTTCCTTCAGGTGCAAATTCAAACTCACAAACTTGCTCTACCATAATGCAAACAAACAGCACAAGTACAGCACCAGTTTCCACCACAACTCATGATATGGGCATGAAAAGTATTTTCAGTGCTACACCATCAATCGCTATTAAGAAAGACTCCAACAGCCCATAAAGGTTATATTCTTGCTGCCACAAAACGTTATCAAATAATTATTTTTGATTGACTGTTGTTCCTGATGCTATTAAGACAGACTTTGGACAGTCCTGAAAGAATCTTTTCAAGATAAGTGGAGAAAAAAAATGTCCATTTTAATACCCAGTTTTTACGGACTGTGGTGCTTTGAGGTATTGGGGAAATTTTTATCAAGCATTTATCAAGAAATGGCTAATGACCTAACAAGTGACTATTGAGGCATTCAGTCAATTCAATCATTTCATGCTACAATTAGACAAATTAAATGGTTTCAAAGACATGTTGTAGGAGAAGAGAAATTTTATGCAATCCAAATAAAAACCATTTTCAGTCTTCAACAAATATTTTCAGGTGTACTCTGAAAAATTTATTTCTTTGTTGTGGTTTATTAATTATATTTTAGTAAAGCAGTTTGGTACCTCTTGGTCTTCTTTGAGATGTTTCTCTAAGATAGAATATTACAGCTTGTGCCGTTCTATTTTTTATATACATCATGAATATTATACACACTGGTATTTTAACTTAAGGCTATTTCAAATGTGTATATTGATTTAAGTGTAACCTTGTTAGCTGTATTTACCGATTTCTGCATCAGAACAAGCATTTTTTGCTTAACTCAAAATGCCTGAGGAGACACTGTGTCTAACATTCTACCAATGTTCTGAACAAAGCCCTGTTTTTTTTAACATGAGTTTTTTTTTTTTTTAGATGTTTCTGAAACAAAATTGTTTTCATATTTACATTCCCAATGAATATAAGAAAAAAATGATCTTATACTTTAAAAATAGGTAAAGGGCTGGTGACAGGAAGAGTAACCAGCCACAAAATACTGCTTAGAAAAGTGGACATAAAATCTACAAAATTCTAATCACAAGGCATTGCTCAGGTAGATAAAATTATAGATTATTAATTCAAATATCAAATGTGTATTCATACCCCACTATAAGTTTCTGAGTTTATTTCAGTGTAGGATACTTAAATTTTTATAATCTCACTTCATCCAGCTTTGAGGAGTGAGTACCATTTGCAATGGACAGGTAACATATCCAGAGAGAGAGAGAAGTTTATCTCTTGTCCACTTAACATTATTTAACTTGGATCCAATATTGAATTTTAGTAACTTTTGGAGACTTTATCCCTATGTATATAGGAGTAACACACTGTAGGCCACTGCTGAATACTTTGTCCTAACAGATTTCACTTTCTTATCAGGTGGTCTCAGTGCTTGGCATCATGGCCAAGTGTCCTCTTTCATAGCTTTGGGTCAACTACTGAGAGGAAGAGATGGACAGAAACCATGTGGTAAACCCATTACCCTATCATATCTTCACCATCTTTCTTTCTTTTCCAACTATGGTAACCTTGAATCTCCCCTAGAGCAAGATACCTGTTCCTGTCCTTCTATGATAATTTAGCCCCTAATCACCTGGCTAGCATGAAGACTGCTGCCATTTTAGGGAGTAGTATTAAGGACATAAAGCTCTCAATGTTACTGCCACCTCAGTTAAGGGATCTTTTCTTGCAAGTTACTTGGTGACCTCACTATTGCTGGTACCACATAAAAGCACACAGTACACTCTGCAAAGTGGTTGGCAACAGGAAGGGTATGATGATGATGATGATGATGGTAGCGGTGGCAAGGAGGAGGATGGTGATTGGGGGTAGGATATTCTGCAACTTGACCTTCCCTGCACTTCTTGAATACTGGGAACTGTAAAACTTAAGAATTAATCACCTTATCTATCTGACTTGTTGATTTTTTTACCCATGGGTCAGCTCTGAATACACTCTTGGTCAGTGACATTCCAGTCATGACCATCCTTTTTTTTTCTCCTTACCAGTAATATATCTCTCAGTATTCAATATCTGATATGGACTTGATTTTTGAGTAGGTAGAGTGTGATTTGACATGAGATTTTACTGCTATATCTAGCAAATCAAGTCACCAAGTAGTAGTTCTGATTGACTACTAGGCTAAAATTTTCGTGCCAGTGACATGTAAAAGGCACCTAGTACAATCTAAAGAGCAGTTGGCATTAGGAAGGGCATCCAAATGTAGAAACCAAGTCAAAACAGACTGGTGCATGGTGCAGCTCTCTGGCTTATCATTTCCAGTCAAATCATCTAACCCATGCCAGCATGGAAAACAGATATTAAATGATGATGATGATTTTTTTTTCAACAGATCTATGGAAATATAGACTATATAGCCTTCATCTTCAGAATCATTATAAAGTCCTTGTACAATTTCAGATTTACAAAACTCTATTTCTATATAAGTGATAAAAGTAATCTGTGAAAAGGATAAATGAAATAATTTATTACATTTTTAGAGAGATTTATTCTCGAGATTGTTAATTTTCATTGTGATGTAATGTTAATGCTCTAGAAATGTATTTGTAATCTGTAGCAGATTAGTTACACTTGCCCAAAGGACTTATATAGAATGTTGTTTAGCTGAACCAAACAGCTGTTTTTATATTGCCTCATGAGTTAAAATTATTTAGGTACCATGGGCAAGTGTCTTTTACTATAGCCTTGGTGTAACCAAAGCCTTGTGAGTGGATTTGGTAGACGGAAACTGAAAGCTCATCATGTGTGTATTATCATCATCGTTATCATCAGCATCCAATAAGCCTTGCACAGTACCTCACAGACCCATTCCACCCTACTGGCATGATCCGGAGACAAGCCAGGGCAAGACATCCAGTGCCGATATGGTTCACAGGCTTAGGGAAGTGGAAGATCCATGATCTCAAGCACAAGCAAAAGAATCCCCTAAATGTTCAATGCCATTCCCTGCATATCAGGTTTTATATCAGAGTGATCTTCTAGAGACATGCTTTCACAAAAGCTAAAGTGTACCTAACTCACAGTGGTCCTCCAGCATGCTGGACACGAACACAGGATTTCTTAGGACCTATGCTATTGCTAGATAGTCGTTGAACATATACTAGGTTCATCCATCCTTTTGACAGGTCTTGCTTTTAATTCTGCTGGGTTTCTAGCAACCCTCCTCACCAGGCAAGCCTTGTGGAAGTGGGAGTTTAGTCATCAACAGCCCAGCTATGTAACAAGTTGTACTGGATTACATACACACTCACAAAAAAAACTATTGGGTTAATATAAAGATCTTCATCCGTTAATAAAAAAAAAGAAAGAAAAACAGCCTGCTGGGTGTTAACAACTGTGGAGAAAACGAATATGACAAAAGAAATTTGCGCAAACGAACCTGGGAGGTGGGGAGAGGACTTTCGGAAAATTCACAAGATCTGATTTTTCGTCATAATTTTCGGGTAAATGGATATATATTGATTTTTTTTTTATGGAATCCCACGTTTTTGGTTATGGAGGATCCGATTCTGAAAAATAAAATTTCAAAAATCGCATTTTCAAATTTTCAATTCTCCGGCCTTGGCCTTCAAGCAAGCTATCCACATGCTAGAAATAACAGCCAAACCTCACAAAACTGCGATAATATAATGAAAGGAATATGTAATCAATCTCCTCACCTTTCTGCAAAGATTTCTTTCAGAGTAATTTCCCGCAGTAATATAAAATAATTCAGGTGAAATTAAAGTGTTTTTTTTAAAAAACTTTTTCCGAAGTTTTCTTTTTCAATCAATCTACGTGGGAAAACACGGAGATTAAGAATAGGGAAAAAATAAACACAAATTCAAATTTTAATGAAAAACTCCGAGCCAAAATCCACCACGCCTTCTCACCATCTCGCTGTCTAAAATTCAAAATGAACGGTTTTGTCTGTTTCTGCATGCATTATAGTGAAACAGCAAAAGGGTCGCGGCAGTGCCCGGTCACTAAAACGAAAAAAAACCCCAGTCTAATAGGTAGGTGTTCATTATGTTATCGCAGTTTTTGTGAGATATAGGCGCAGGCATGGTAAGAAGCTTGCTTCCCAACCACATGATTCCAGGTTCAGTCCCACTGCCTTTGTTCCCCCCCCCCCCCCACTATCGCTTGGCAACTGATGTTGGTGTGTTTACGTTCCCGTTATCTAGCGGTTCGGCTAAAGAGACCGATAGAATAAGTAAGTACTAGGCTTACAAAATTAAGTCCTGGGGTCGATTTGTTCGACTAAAAGCGTTGCTCCAGCATGGCCGCAATCAACTGACTGAAACAAGTAAAAGAATAAAAGAATGTGTGTGTGTGTGCGCGCGCGCATACACTCGATAGGGTTCTGTTGGGATGAAAAAAAAATCAGAGACTAACGGTCATTGCCCCCAATTTCTCATCAGTTTTAAACTTCTGACATCATACTGCCATGAATGAAATTTGCTGCGCGTCTATCATATTTCAATGCTTTTTTCACTTCATATTTTATTTTAATAGTTCTTTCGTTCGTTTTAACTATCATAGCCTAAGGATCAACGTCTTATCTGTCAATCTATACATACATACAGACACACATTGAACTAAAGGGTGGGGTTTCTTTCACTATTATGAAATATTACCAGAGTATAGTTAAAAATGCAGTCCTGAATCAGTTTTTTATTTCTTTCTCCAAAAACTGGTATCATCGTTTGCTTAAGCGTTTATCTCTCACATCTTACAAATATCGAAACAACAAACGAATCTAGAAATAGCAGCCAATTTCCCATCAAACCATAGCTTACTGTTTAAAAGAAACAAAAAACACATTGGACAATTGTTGTCCGACTTCCCCTGAAACAAAAATGGTAATAAAAAGACGGTATGGTCATGGCGAGAATATTAGGATTGACTTAGGGTTAAATATCATCTATATTGTCGACGAATCTCAGGTGACCTTTTGCTTGTTTCAGCTATTAGACTGCGGCCATGCTGGGATACCGCCTTGTGAAATTTTAGTCGAATTTTTTAAAGCCTGGTACTTAGTCTATTTGTCTTTTTTGCTGAGCCGTTAAGTTACGAGGACGTAAACACACCAACACCGGTTGTCAAGTGGTGGTAGGGAACAAACACGTTGATATATACATATATAACAAGCTTGTTTCAATTTCTGTCTACCAAATCCACTCACAAGGCTTTGGTCGGCCCAAGGCTATTGTGGAAGGCAACTATCCAAGGTACCATATAGTGGCATTGAACCCAGAATTATGTGATTGGAAAGCTAAATTCTTACCACACAACCACCCCTACTAGTGGGTTCCTGTTGCTTTCTTTACTTGACAAGTTTGATAAGTGTCATGGAGTTTTCGTGGGAGAATATAAAGGCGGCTTTCCATTACTTTCATTCAACTATATAGATATGGTCGCAGCAACTGCCTAGGTATTCAAAATTTAATACAAATACAGCGAAGTATTTTCCCCAATCTATCGCACCTACACGGTACTTAATTTTATCGACTCCGGAAAGATTAAAAGCTGAGTTAATACTGGAGTGGAGTCCAACTCAGAAATGCCGCGAAGTATTTTGTCCGGCACTCTGACAATTCTGCTACTTCGTAGCTCGTGTCAAATTATAAATGCCATTTTTGTTTAGTTCTCGATTATTTTCAACATAAGCGACAATTATAAAAAATACATAATTACGATTACTATGTACATTATACTTTGCACACTGCTAATATTCTAATCACCAACAGATCTAGAAAAGGTGAAAAGACTTCTATATTAATTAACCATATTTAAATAAATTTCTTTCCTTTCTAGAAGAGCGTTAAACGGAGGAATGAGGAAGAAAAAAATCATTAACAGCGATTACTCAACACTAATTATGCAGAAAAAATTTTATATAACTAGTGTCGGCTGTTAAAAGCAAAAAAAATGTGAAGATTAAAAGATTTCATTTCGAACGTTGTACAATGTTATGCCGATGAGTTCCCTAAGATAGAATTAAATATGACGGCGAGATGGTTGAGTAATACGTGACCCGGCTTCTTAGTTTTCAGTAATTTTAATTCGTTCGTAAGTCGCGTAAGAAAAGTACAAACAGATTCTTTCCTATTTGTCCGCCTTATAAATTTCAAGGGAAAAAACAAAACGTAAAGCCTGAGAACAATATGATGTCAACGCCACGACATAATAATCGTCGGCACATTTAATGAAAATACTAGACTTTCAGCGATTGTGAATGTATTTGGAACAGTTGCAGGTACCAGTATTTATACTATTCATCCACGTGACTACCCCCTTGAGGCCGCCTTAACCAATGAAATGTTGACGTTCAACCTAACCGGAAGTCAGTAATTGTTCCACTCGGACATAACAGTACCTCTGTAATTGAGAAAAAAACAACTGACAAAGTGAACAATGTGAGTATTCTAATTGATATTGTTGTTATTACCATCATCAATTGCATATTAGTTTTTCTACAAGGATCTTTATTACTGTAATGATTTGAGCTTAATTTGATTAGCCGCTAATTTATCCCAGGTATTATGTTGTTATTGTCTGAAAAGAAGCACTTGTTTCACTCCCCACCGACGCATATTCATCTGCTGTTGCTCCTCATGTCGACATTGATCAACGACTGACATATATTGTATAGCTTAGCACTTACGAAATATATAGACATGTATGTGTTTGTGTGTTCGGCAACATTCAAGTTTTTTTAAAATTTTTATTATTCTTTCTATGTCTCGTCTCAAATTATTATTTTGTAATGTAGTAGTAGTATTATTTTGTATTATTTTGTAATCATAATTGTAGTCGGAGGTCGACTTCGCCTTTTATCCTTGCGAGATAAGGTATCGTTAACATTAATTACTAGGGTCGATTTATATCAGCAATGTCCCTCCCCACATGTTCGAGTGTTACAAATCATTAGACGTATCAATCATGTACTGATGACTCATCCATGGTAAATTATCCCGTGTAATATCCTTTACTCTGTCGGCATCACCAACCATAGACACACACTTATATACTATATATATTGCCGGAAAGAACGCAGAAAAATCGAGAAACTCGGAGTGAATGAGCAATTAAATACACGAAAAGATGTATATTTAAGAGTAGATATACTCGATTGAACTGAATTGCTACCCTAGTATTTTACTACTAACCTATATTATCGATCCTTTTTGAAAGAAATGAGCCAAGTCGTTTCCCGGTAGTTGGAATACCGGTCCAGTTAGTCGAATAGAAACATCTGGTTCGACGCTCCTGTCTTATACGACTCTGATTTTTTTTTCTTCAAAACGTGATATTAGACTCAAACTTCCGACTGAATAATAACTTGTGTACAATTGTTTGTATTAATATTTTTTAGACCCTGATCTACTACATATTGTCAAAAATGTTCAAGCCTTGGACATTTCGTTCTTCTCGCTCCCTCAAACCTCTGAGAGGTATAATGTATCTAGGACTACATTATCTAATATGTCCTTATTAACGACAGTAATATGTTATTTGAAGGAAATTTAACTGATACTTTTTTTAATGGTGATCGACCACTTAAAGAAGTCTCTTTCGTTGGGTGTTAGTTAAGTCGATTGGTGGAGGATAAAGAAATCATGACGATTGTGGCTATGAATTGCTGAGGGTGATTGCAAATAATTGACATTCATGTGTTTCCCAAATACAATGACATTTTACGAAGTCTTTATTAGTTATTACGATTCTGTTGGTTATTTTTAACTAGTAAGTCTGATTCTGTTGGTTATTTTTAACTAGTAAGTCTGATTCTGTAAGCTGTTCTGTGTCAAAGCTGGCCTTTATCCCCAAGATGGCTAATCATTCAATCATGAGATATGATTGTGCAAACCTTGTCCCGTGCATACTTACTTATTTAGCCTCTAGTTTCTCATTATTTATTACTTTTTTATTTACGTTTTATGTGTTAATTAAAGCTATTAAATTGTTACTAGAACTTAATTTCGAGAAAAGCATGAAAGCCACATATCGTTTCCCATCGTCTCCCGCCTATCACTTCGAAGCTTTGTGTGCTTTAGTAAGGAAGCATTTATGTAATATTGTTAGTAAAACGTAGCATTTTTATGGTATTATCAGTCTGAGTGTCAAAGATGATTGAGTATGAAAGTAAGTCGAGCATCGCAAACCTGCTTCGATTCTCTTCTGAAATTAATCCATTTACACAGTTAATAATCCATATAATCACCTTTTTACGTCCGCTTTTCATGACGTGTAATATGTTTAATGTATACATTTAAAAATAAAATTAACTTGAAGGATCTTGCGCGTATGCGTCTAACATTTGTAGTATATCTAATGTACTACATACACATCGATACTTTTACCTACGCAATATACCCATTGAAAAAGACATTGAGATTTTACATTTTCGTCCAGTTAATAGTATATTGTAATATTCGTTCTTGTTCTCTGAGATATTGTGAACGTGTGGCATGAACCGAGTAGCCAAACCGGTAACATAACCCACCCAAGCATGTCTATTAAAAGATAAACGCGGGAGAGAGGCAGGCAAGACATGTGTATATTGAGATTAAACCGCGGGAAATATTCTTTTATTGGATATGATCATTGTATTGTGGCCATGCTAGAACACCGCCTTCTTAGGACACAGTTGCTAATATCCACCCTGAGCCGGCAGAAACGTCAGCACGCCGGGTTAAATGCTTAGCAGTTAAGTACCAGTTGCGTACTGAAGTCGATCTAATCGACTGGTCCCCTCCCCCCAAATTTCGGGCCTTGTACCTAAAGTAGAAAATATATATACGTAGTGACCGTGTAGTTAAGAAGTTCGCTTCTCGACCACGTGGTTTTCGACTTCATCCAAATGCACAGTATTATTTGACCAATCACTTGTAGGTGGAATATCGTTGACAGAAACACTATATGGTCATTTGTACTAATCGGTACGTTCGACTGTCCCTTTGCTTCGAAAGGTAGTCATTCGATGAACTAACTCCTAGTGTTACATATGGTGGACTAAAAAAAAAAGCTCTTGAATACAATATCCCAGTATGGCCGCAACCCTAAGACCTAATCGGTTATATATATATATATGTGTATATATATATATATGTGTATATGTATATATATATATATATATATATATATATATATATATACATACATATATATATATATATATATACATACATACACACACACATAGAGAGAAAGGCTTGCATGACTAAAAATTGGAAAGTGTATGAACAAAACCTTTGGTCCTGTAGCCACTTGTAACTTTCTGCCGATTAAAAATAAGAAAAAAAGGTGTGTTTGTGTGTTAAGACATTTACTTCCCAACTACATTGTTCCGAATTCAGTCCCACTGCGTGACAACTTGGGCAAGTGTCTTCTGTAGCTTCGGGCCGAATAAAATCTAAGAGTAGATTTGGTCAACGGAAAGAAGTCCGTCATGTGTGTCTTTATATCTGTTTACCCCACCACCACTTGACAACCGGTGTTTGTGTGTTTACGTCCTCGTGACTTAGCGGGTCTGCAAGAGAGCAATAGAATAAGTACCAGGGTTTTAAAAAATACTGGAGTCAGTTCTTCGCTCGACTAAAAATTCCTCAAGACTGTTCCAACGTGGTGACACTTGTTTCGCCTGTTTAAACCTCGAGACATGCGGCTCCTGGTTATAAAACAATGATGATTCCACACTAGATCCTAGCATATATGTGTGCGTGTAGTTATTTTTATAAGATCCTCCCCATTCTATATGCAACTAGAACGAAAGTCAGAGAAAATCTAGATGTTTCTATGACTTACTAGGCATAGAGAAGCAACTACAACAGTTACAATGATTAATTTGCTCCAAATACAACCAAATTTTTACTTTCTCCATAAAGGAATTAACAAAATAATTTTAAAAAATTTCTATTCGGTTCTTTGTACTTTGCTTCGCATATTTATTATGGGAAATAGTTTTGTTTGTTTTTATTTTAGCCCCCTGGTAGGTCCTGATCGAGCAGGCCTGTAATCCCAGGCGTTCCAGTCAGTCCTTTTATTTTATTTTATTTTATTTATTTATTTATTTTTTGAGGATATTGTGTAATATAGGGAAAATTCGCTGCTATTTGTATCGGGTCGTGCGACCCCACAGGCTTGGTATGGAAAGAAAGAGTTTAGTTGGGTGGGATGTTTGGCTTTGTCTATTCACTTATTCGTACAAAATAGAGAGGTGGATACGTTGAATGTTCTCTAATGATTTTTGTTTGATCAGTTTTGGCGGTTGTGTAGGAGTAAATTGGTTTATTCAATGGGGAAGGGGTAAAATAGTTTTTTAATGACTTGTCATGTGGAACGCCTAAATACTGACCGACATTGTTGACCTTTCAGTGGGAAGTAGTATATTTTCTTGGTAAAACAGTTATCACAGAACGACTACGTTTCTGTGAACTAATTCCATTTCGGAAAGGCATGAATGTCATAAACTCCTGTATACCCTAAATTCTCAAATTGTTTGCCTTTGCGAGAAACAGTGTAACTAAACTGCATCTTCAACATACATGTTCCTTTGCATTCATGCATAATCGATTAATTTACATATATTCTTAGGCTTACAGATGAAGCTAAATGCTATTTTGTTTTAAGTAAAATAAGATTTAGGACCATTTTGCATAATATTTGAGTTTCTTATTGAGTGTAAATCCTAAGTTGATTCTTTATTTATTTTCCATAGAAAATGTATTAGTAATATATCGACTAGGTAAGTTTTATTGTTGTTTAAATATGTTAACGATTTCATAATATTTCTGAAATATTCAGACAACTTTTTTAACATATTTCTTTTGTCGTTTCACTCCTCGGTCTACATGTGTGTGTAGACCCCTACGTGAGCGCTTGATCTGTTAGAAAGAGCAGCTAAACATTCCACAAATTATACCCCCAATCGTCTTCAAAATTTTTAAAAAATACACATCGGATATTGTCTTAGATACTCAGTACTTCGGAAAAGGACGAGATAGCGAGATCTGACACGGGATTACGCAGCAAACAAACCAGTTATTACATATCACCCAGTTTACACACGTACACCAAGCTCAGGATGAAAAATTGTTTAACATTTAAAAAAAAAATATTTGGATCTATTTCAAAACGGGGGCACCAGTTTTCATTTATGTTTTATGTAGTGTTTTTGGTACCGAAAGACTTTCAAACTTCGTATACTTATCTATTTTGTGTTATAGAACAGAAAAAAAATTTTGTATTCGAATTTATTTCATGTAAAAAATTGTCTTATTTCGATAATTTCTACTAATCACTGACGTCTACTCAGTTGAAAACAGTTAGCGCTGTAACGGTGTATATCGTATTAATCCCCTAACCCTAACTCTAGAATCCGAACTCTAAAATTGTTACACACATAGATACGCACAGCGTAATTTATTATATAAACAATATATGCGTATAAATTACGATTAAACCGGATGAAATATGTCACAGGGAATAACATTTTTATGACCGCCCAGCAGTTGAATAGACGTCAGTGATTGGTTGAAATTACAGAAATACGACAACTTTAACATGGAATAACTTGCGATGTACGTTTTTTTTTGTTAAGAAGACTAAGAGTAAAAGATGTTTTATTATTTTATATGACACAGTCTACCAGTGTCCCAAGTTTCATAGTGTTTCGTTAAGAAAATACTGGTGCCCCCGTTTTGAAATAGATCCAATTATTTTTTATCACGTATGTGGCTGGAAATTAATGCTTACATCATGAATGTCATATAGTTAGTTCTTTTCTTTCTCACTCTTTTGACTATATACACACACACACACACACACTCGTTTCTTACCCTACCAACATTATATTGATAGATTCATTACAGTGTCGGACAAAGTTCCTTTTGATTATTTGTTCCAGCTCTTTACAATCTAAATTCAAATCTTCCGATGTTTGTTAGGTAGTAATGGTCAATTTAATCGATTGCTTCTCATCTGTGTCAATATGCAGTAGTCCAAATTCCTACCCAACTGTGGGTCTTTGGTGACTTGTGGCGCACACCAGTTCGAGTAAAACTGCTGTCACAATTGATGATATCTATTTGCAATACACACAATATGACTTAACAAAATTCACACATGCTGCGCATTCACCCCATTATACCCATTCTCTCTTCTCAAAGTGGACCCCATTGAAGCAATAATGCAAAAATAGTTTTGCATCTTGATAATAAAGTATTGCTGGTGAATATCTTCTGTGAACAAAATTAAATAAAGCTGTAAGCTATTTCATATTGCATTCTTTGGTCAAAATTGGCTGTCATTGTAATTGCAAATGAAATGTCTTTCGATATTCTTTCTGGCTTTTCATCTTTACGATATCTATGAAATAAAGTACCAATCCTGTTCTGTGATTGATTTTTTTTTAAAGAAATCAGTTGTGGTTTGACCTAGAAAAGTTTGGGCTCCAACAGATGTAAAATGGCCCAAAGCATGCCTTATGTCAAAACATCAACACTACAACTCCATTAGCTTAGGGCTCAAGGCAAGTTTGTGTGAAATGAAACATTAAACCCAGTGTTGCATCTTCTGCTCTATCTGTTGTTCATGTTATTAAACTGTTGATAGATCTACTTTGGTGGGAGTAAACCAAATTTTATTGGAATTATCAAAGAAATGTCATACACTTTTCACTTTGCTGCCTCATTAAGGTTTGTATTTTAAAAAAAAATTAATCAGGTGAAGCAGATGTGGTGACCTGATGTGATGGGGTGCATTGTCACTAAGCATATGTTGGCATGACTGGTTAATAATTTCACTTTGCAGTCATATAATTCTGGGTTTGACCCAGAATTGTGATACATTGGACATAGGTTTTCTACCATAACGTTTCAACACAAGCCTTTCGAGTGCAATTAGTTATGCAGAAACTGCTGGAAGTGACAGCTATTACTAGTTATTGCTGGAGAAGAGAGACTAAATTTACCATAGCAAGACCTGAACTCATTACTAGAAATAACAACATTACTTCCCTCAAATCACACCCTAAGGTTTTATTAGACAATATAGTCTTTGAGGCACTTTCTAGATGATAAAAGAACAAATGGTAATTGTGTGTGTGTGTGAGATTGTAGAAAATACAACTTGATATCTATAGTCTTAAAATTTAGAAAGATTATGTTTGAGAATGAATATCAGACAAATTATCAGTGTCCAGTTTTGTTTCTCTCATCTGTCCTTAAGAAAAGTTGTGTGTATAAGGATAAATATAAAAATAGGATATAACAGTCCACTGCTGGACATATCCCCTTTCCTGTCTGAAGGATTTTTTTTTTTTGTTGTACCAACGACCTGTTAATTTGACACTGACCAAGCACTGTCATCTGTCTTAATACTCATTTTTGCCAGCTAGGTGGACTGGTACATTGTTTTACATAACTCCAGTCTCTCCAGCTGTGTGCTAGTGCAGCCCTCTCTCCCTCCAGTTGTCACATGTTCTGCAAGATAATGAGTGGGAGGCCCAATAGAATGTCTGTGTTTACTCATAGTAACATGGACACTCTGAAAATTGCAATGAATGAAAGTATGATACCAAATCATTTTTGATTGTAACAGCTGTAGTTACTTGCATATATGAAGTTCAGGTATTTAACATATTACATCAATTATTATTTTGTTGAAAATCACTGAAAAATACAAATGTAGTAAGTGGTGCAATTCAGTTTCTCTCTTGTGTGTATTTATCCCTTGCCACATGAAAGAATGTACAAATACAGTGACAAAATGAATGCTCAGCTCCACTGCCTGTGGTTTTTTTCAATTGATTTTAAAAATAGGAAATTTGGATGGATTTAATAATAAAGCTAACTTTCTCATTAAGAATCTGGTGTTTGGAACAACAAAATTGTATAAATATATAATGGGAAGCTCAAATTTTGAAGAGTATTTTCAAATAGTTTGGTATTGTAGAACCAAGGTTGGTATAAAAAAGGGATATCAGTTACAATACCTTTGTGTGATCTTCAGGAAATTATAAGAGTATACTACATTTCATCATGGCACCAACACTAATGGGGTTGACTTGTTGCTCATAAGATTAAAGAGTGAAAACTGTATTTTGTGTAATGTAAGTTAGTGTTCATATTTTATTTTTATATATATATATATATATATATATATATATATATATATATATATATATATATATCTGGGGGTGACCCCCTTCGATCATGAATGACCATGGAATTGCACCTAGAAAGTTACCCACCAAGGTACAAGTCTGGGCAAGGTTGTTTATGGAAGACCAACTGTCACCCATGTATACCAGCCTCCCCTCTTCACACCACCGATGTTATCCAAGGGAAAGGCATATAGATATATATATAAATCAGCATATTAGTAAAATACTTCCAGGCAACAGTTTATTAAAAGTAATATTGGAAAATAAGATATTATTTATGGAACTGTTAGTTAAAGAATAGTCTACCACAAAGGAGCGTCTTGCTCTATTATTGCTTTGCAACGTTTACTCCAATGACCAACCAAAAGTGATGACATAAGCCAATTTATTTTTGCTGCTGGTCTGGATACCACTGCACAAAATAAAATATTCTCAGTAGAGAAAAGTTGATTAATTTCCTTGATTGGTTAAGTCACAAGTATGTAGCTTTCATTTGAGAAAGAGTGAAACAAGTGCTACCTCCAAAGAACTTGAGCTCTGTGAATACCAGTTGTACTTAATTTTCATCCTTGAATCCCACATCCAGAAGACAAAAGACAAATAGGAGTGCTTGTAACAACATTATTAACAAGGTCACAAAATTAAGATGGCAGCAGTCTTCAGGCTCTGTGTTTTAACTGCCCTGGCTCCTTGATTCTTTTTAAACTGGGTACACCAACCCTGTATGAGAATGATCTAGCCCTTTCTGTTGACTGAGAACATGCTCTTAAACCAATTAGTGCTGACATAATCTATATTTTGGCATGGTTAGCTCCACCAGCCATTTGGAGACTAGCTGCCAGTTTGAAGAACATCTGTGGCACCAAATAGATAAATAACTAAACACTCCTTAAACATGTCTCTGTCTTTAGGGCTAACACTACAACAAATGCCACAGGACCAACTCTGGAAAGAAAGAAACAGCAGTCTACTACTCTTGGCAACAATGTAAGTGATGACAGCTGAATAACTGTCCACTTAATGTAAGTGTAAAGTGAACAGGGGAAAAAATTCTTTGAATTGAATTGGGGTTGGTGAAACCAGTGTAGCACTCAACAAATCGCACTCAAATTACACACAGTGTAATTAGGATTCAGCTCCTAATTACACCATGTGTGACTATTGCACAGTCACGGACTATGGAATAACTGTTGAGGCATTCTTTAAGAATCATTAACCTCTGTTGATTTTGCCATGTACAATGAAGATGCTGAGAAATTTTGTTCAGTCAAAACTGAACAAAATCTCACTGAATATGAAGTGGACTTGAAACTACAAATGAATGCATATGTATGTCGAGTGATTTTCCTCTCGTTTTTGTACTCAGTTGTGTATGTTTGTGTGTGTACTTTACAATCTTAGTATTGATTACACTTAATGTGTGTTACCTATATAGGTTATTGTGAGGATGTAGGAGGCATGGTGGTTGTAAAAGAAGTTCAGGTGCTTACAGTCATTGTGTTGTTCTCCATGAGTTAAGCATATAACCCTGCTTTTTCTAGTTAGCCAACTTGAGCACAATAAATGAACAACCACCACTACTACTATACTCACACACTCACACACACACACACACCTTTTTAAGAGTGAGCCAATAATTAAACATTTAATTAAATGCCTAATTTGAGGGACACCTGTTCAGGCTTACATTTTCTGAAACAAAAATATCTTATTGAAATAATTTTAATTATTTTTAGGCAACATAAACTTGGCTTATCACAAAGGGCTTTTCATGTGTATGTTGTAGCAGATTGTTAGAGACTGAAATAACTATAATTGGAATGGTTTTCTTGTTGATTCCTTCAACTTCTGTTTGTTTCCTTTCAGGTCTTCAGAATCATCACAAAAGGTTCAATCTCCCGAAGATTGTAGCAGTGAGATTGAAGTAAGTTTTTATCACTTTTTATAACTTGTTTTATAGCTATATATTTGTCTAAAACTTGGTGAATCATTCCAATACTACTTACAAGTTTCTTAAATGTGTTTGGGTGATTAAAAAAAGACAAGCTGGACTTAATCATGAGCTTCAAACAAACAATCTATCATGTGTATTAAGTACTTTATTACTCATATACCTACACACATGCTGGCATAGTAAAACAAGGTTATAGCCATAGCCTTGTGGTTGAGAGGTTAATTTCACAACCACTTGGTTTCAGGTTCAACCCTATTGCATGGCAGCTTGGGCAAGTGTTTTTTGTAGTCATTGAGGGATTGGTAACATCACTATGTAATGCTTGAACATCTTTCATAATGTCCATTTTGTTGCAAGCATTTGAGCCAGGTCCTCTGATCTGAAGATAAATTCGTCTCACAAGCCTCAAAAGCTTTTTAAAGGCTCAAGTAGGTTTATATTTAAAACTTCAGCGTTTGAAAACAGTTAAATAATACAGATATATTGATTTTACTGGGGTAGGGTCTAACTTTCTATTTAGATAAATTTTGAAGGTTTGGGTAACCCACATATGTAATAAGCCTCTCTAGGTTAGTTTTAACTGAGCTGACCGTTAATCAAAGAGTTTTATATTTTTTAAATTTTATTTTAGAGCTACACTATTCAATATCTCCTTTTTTAAGAAGGTGGTTTTAGTTTAGAGAGAGTTTTGGTTAACATATTTGTTGAGCATTGCATGATTGAGAAGTATACTTTTTGATCTCATTGCACAACACCTTGGGGGAAGTGTCTTCTAACATAGCATCGGGTCAACCTAAACCTTGTGGATGAAAATGAGTTGATGGAGATAGTGTAGAAGCCCATCAAATGAACTAACTGAAAGAATTGTCCTTGATACATATTATCACTGTGAGCTCTCTCAGAGTTACCTTAAAGCTGAGTGTAAAATATTCTGCCACTTCAGCTATGAAAAAATATTATTGGGATTACTAAATTCTGGAATGAATTTAATAGCTCTCTGATAATTAAATTTTGTTTAATATTTCTAGTCAAACTATGATGAAATTGTCTCTACATTTGATGAAATGAAATTGCGGAACTCACTGTTAAGAGGGATATATGCTTATGGTTTTGAAAAGCCTTCTCTTATCCAGCAAAGAGCAATTGTACCTTGTATAAAAGGTAAATATTAATTGGCTTTTTGGCAGTTACTTGTTAGTGCTGTTGTTGCCATTTCTTTTGACAGTCTTCATACATCATTTATTATTTAAATGAATAATGTTTGCTTTATATATATATATACACACACACACACACACATATATATATATACATGTGTGTGTATCCTGCATTTTAACCCCAAAATACTTCCCAATTTTTTAGGTCATGATGTTATTGCCCAAGCTCAGTCAGGCACAGGAAAGACTGCCACTTTCTCTATTGCCATTTTGGAACAGTTGGATATGGATCTCCATGAGTGTCAAGCTTTGGTCCTGGCTCCCACTAGGGAATTGGCTCAACAGGTAACTCATTTCTTCATTTTTAATTCTCAGCATTATCCTACTAAAAGACATTCTACAATAGAAAGATACAAATGTTTTTTTATCACCATCAGTTAAATAAATGAAATGAACGAGAGATAATTATACAAAAATATGAAATTTATGCTCTATTGAACCAAAAATTGTTATGAGTCTGGGCAAAAAAACATGCTGATGTCCGAATTAGGTGAACTGTTTAACATGTGAAATAAACAGAATAAATAAAGAGTCAATGAGAATGTCCCTGTGTAGTTGTTTTTATCTTTTGTCTTTTACTTGTTTCAGTCATTAGACTGTGGCCTTTTCTGGGGCACTGCCTTGAAGAATTTTTAGTCGAATAAATCAACCTCAGTACTGGGTTGTTGTTTGTTTGTTTGCTTTTTTTTTGGGGGGGGGGGTTAAACTTGATATTTAATATATTGGTCTCTTTTATCGAACTGCAAACTTACAGGAACATAAAGACACCAACACCAGTTGTCAATCAGTGGTGGATAACAAACACAGACACAAAATGTGTGCACATGCACACGCACACAAATATATACAACAGGTTTCTTTCAGTCTCTGACTACCAAAGCTACTCCCATGGCTTTGGTCAGCCTGAGGCTATAGTAGAGGACATTTGTCCAAGGCACTACACAGTGGGACTGAACCTAAAACCATGTGGTTGGAAAGCAAACTTCTTACCACACAGCCATGCCTGTGCTGTCCCTTGACTTACTGAAAATAGTAGCCAGACCCTTTAAATACAGTATTGTGTTGGATAACGTAGAACATTTGTAATCAATAGTTCTGACTGCTCCATTAGGAATGACTTAGAAGAAAACAACAACAGGACAAAGTTTCGTCTTAAAGGCAGCAAGCTGGTTGAATTGTTAGCGTACCAGGGAAAATGCTTAGTAGTGTTTTGTCCATCTTCATGTTCTGAGTTCAAATTCCACCAAGGTTGACTTTGCATTTCATCCTTTTGGGATCGATAAAATAAGTACCAATTGAACACTTGGGTCAATGTAATCGACTTGGCCCTTCCCTCAAACCTGCTGGCCTTGTGTCAAAATTTGAAACTAAGAAGAGCATCCAGCTGTAAAAATCCTGCCAAAACAGTCACAGAAATCTGGTGCAGGCTTCTACCTGGTTGGCTCTTGTGAAACCATCCCAACCATGCTAGTATGGAAGGCAGACATTAAACAACAACAATGATGATGATAATTAAGCCAAATATATTGTCTTCATTTCTTCAAAATTGCATCTTTCTTTAGTTTTCTTGATCTTAACTAATCTAACAATTTTATTCTCAAAATCCTCAGATTCAGAAAGTCGTTGTGGCTCTTGGAGATTACATGGATGCAAGATGCCATGCTTGTATTGGTGGAACAAATGTTCATGATGATAGGTTACAATTATGTGAAGGTGTTCACACGGTTGTTGGAACTCCTGGACGTGTTAGTGATATAATCCATCGAAAATGGCTTGGTAAGTTTACTGATTATCACACCATGACTATTTTCTCTTTCAGTAAGGTGCCAGTGGATGATCTCACTCGAGCAGTCACCTTTCTGCATGGGCCAAAGATTCTCTTAATCGAGTCATAGAATTCATATGCTTTGTTCTTGACTGCAAAACATGTATGTCTGTGTGTATGTGCATATAAAAGCATTTTTGATGTATAACAAAACAAAAATGACCTAAAGTGTTTTAAATGACTATCATGAGACTTTATTTTCCACAGTGTCTTTGTTTCAACACAATCTCAAATCAGCTTAGCTGCCAAACAAATGCAACTCTGAAGTTTAAAAACCTAATTTCAAATATTTCACTCAGAGACTTTAGTTGCCAGTTGTAGATAGTTGCAGATAAACTTTCACTGCAGCACAGTGAAAACTACCGTTTTTGGATTAAAGATTTGACTTGAATTCAGTTATTGTTTTGCCCTAGGTGGGTCCTGATCTAGATGGCCTAATCAAAACATTCCTACCATGAGCATTCTGTCTTTTATTTAAACATAATGTATTTGGGACTAAATTATATAATGTATCCCTTTTTATAATGGTAGGGTGTAATTGGAGGAAGATTTAGTTGGTGTTTGTAACAAGTTGAGCGACTGCATAGAGGCCTTGTTGGCTCCATCTGGATTCAGTAAAGTAAGCTGGTGACCATCCTGACTAGACCATCCTTCTCTTGCATTTCTGTTGTGACTGCTGTAATGTTTGTATTTATGGATCCATTTTATAAGGAAGAACAAAAATGACAGGGTAACATGTTGAAAGTTTTTTTTAACCAAGATGGTGAGTGAATATTGAGGTAATATGTTGAAATTTACTCTATAGCTAAATAAACTTAAGATGCTTTTTTTCCTAGACTTAATACAGTTGATGTTTCAATGATTTACATAACTTTTTTTCTTTTGATTTTTAGTAACTTCCCATATTAAAATATTTGTCCTTGATGAAGCAGATGAGATGTTGTCCCGAGGTTTCAAAGATCAAATCTACAGTGTTTTTAGATACATGCCCCAGAATGTTCAGGTTAGTCAGTTTATTTACTTCCAACTCTAATCATTGACAGTCTGTCTTGTCACACTGGTTTATGAGTCAAATGTTGCTGCAGCCTCAGTCATGTCAGTTACAGCAAAGCACATGTGTTTAGCTTTTCTAGAGGTCAAACATTCTGCAGTTACCTGAGATTTGTGAGTTAAATTTAGATAAATTAAACTCTCTGATACACTTATGCATATATGTAAGAGAAATAGACTTAAATTTTTTTTTTTAAAGTACTAATGCAAATAATGGGTATGGACAAAATCTAAAAGAATATGATCGTGTTAATGCAGTAAATTGGCAGAGTTGGTGAAACATTAGGTAGGATGCTTTGAATTTGTTCCAACTCTGTGATCTGAGTGTGAATTTATTTAAGGTCATCTTTACCTTTTGTTCTTTTGGGATTGAGATAAAATACGATAGGACAGTGAGTTGATGGAGTTTCTAGTGTCAGTTTCTGTTCTGACTGCATTATAAGTTCAAATCCTGAACCATCACTGAAAAAAAAATTCTATTTCTATTAGGAGTTGCAACTGACAAAGTTTGCTTGGCAATTACATGAGTCTGGGTTTGATCCCTCTGCACAATGCCTTGAGGAAAGGCTTTGGGAAGACAAACTGTGTGAAACCCTTCAGTCTATGTACTTGTTCTTTAGTGTTAGACTTAATTTATCATCTTGTTTAACTCTTAAATTCCTGTAGTGCTTTCATTATAATCATTTTAATGTCCACTTTTCTATGCTTGCATAGATCAAAAGAAATTCATTAAGGCAGCCTGATGCATTTCTTGTTGCCAACCTTCACCTATTTCCAAGCATGGTTATAATCCTAGTTTATCAAGTAATGAACAGCCCAAACATGGTTAAAGGAAGGTTTTTGTTTTAAAGATTTACTTTTCTTTTTTATGATGTCTGAATATCTTGGGAATATTGTGATGATTTATTATTACATGCCTTAGACATTAGTATACCACTAAATACTGTCTTCATGTAGTGCTCAAAAATACAGTGCATTGTAGTGCTTTCCTGCTAATGATTGGATTTGTGCATTTTGTTAGTATTCAGTGACATCATTTCTTGTAGAAGACCTTTGTTTACAGCAGTGAGCACAATATTATTGGTACCTCTACACTGAATCTGCATATCAGAGTCAACTGAGAATTAGTAGTTAACTGCTTTTACTAGGTACAAAATGCAGTAATGTGGTAGTAGCATGTACCCTTTCAATCTCAGATAATTATTACCATTTCTGCCTTTGTCGTTTCAACAGGTGATATTATTGTCAGCCACTATGCCACCAGATGTCTTTGAAGTCACCAGACAATTTATGAGGAAGCCTATTAAGATTTTAGTGAAAAAGGAAGAGTTGACTCTGGAAGGTATCAAACAATTCTTCGTTCACATTCAGCAAGAGGTGAGTCAGATATCAGTTTCTATTTATTTCTACATTTTTAAATGTCTATTTGTGACAAGAGTCATAATTGTAGACTGCATTTTGAACGAATCACATTAATATTGTTTTACTGTTTTCTTAATATCATTTCACATGAATGTAGATCTGGTTGATTTGTTGGCATATAAATGCTAATTTCATCCTCCACATCCATTACTACACAGCTCAGCTAAACTTACAATTATCATTTTACAGGTAATTAACTGTTTCCTTGAAAGAGGAAATGTGTTTTTAATGTCTAACACTTTTGCTATTAGTCTAAGTATAAAAATACACTCTCTATGTATTATATGAATGTAAACTGACTTTGCATTTGATAGTGAGATTTTTCATTTCAAAACTAGTCTAATTAGTTACAAATAAATGTAAAGTTATTTAAATTTCATTTAACCCTTTTACTGTTGAAATACTCTTTCTTTGTTATTTTGAAAATTAACTGTTTTTATTAAGCTGTGATTAGGACAAATTAACACGAAATTTTGATGGAAGGTTATGATTGAGATAACTTTAAAACAGGAAATTTGTACCATAGAACCAAAAGCAGTCTCAAGAGGCATGATATTAAAAGGGTTAAATGATGCTATATAGCCAGTAGTCAACTGGGATTTATAACAGAATTATGGTATGGAATTGTGCACATTATTGAATTTTCGATTGAACATGAAATACTAGAATCTATTACTGTTTAGAGAAAACTACAAAATGAAATAAATTTAGACAAGCATAAATAAATATACAATTGCGCATTAGCTAATAAAGCAGGATTTTTCACTCACCTTGAAGATAAATTGAAATTTAAGGTGAAAAGATAAATTTCAAAAAGTGTTTTATAAAATTGACACAAACTAAATTAAATTATATAATGACATAGATTAATATTTACATCATGAAAGGTATAAAGGGTTGGTGAATGGCTTGTGAGGGTCATGCAAGCCATATACCGAGATAGTCAGCAAAGTGAGAGCTAGCAATGAGTGGAGCAACATGTTCCAGGATTCATTCTTCATATCTTTTGTGGTTCTCTTGTGAAAACTCCTCCTATAGGCTGTAGTAGATTTAGTGATCTGGAAGTAAAACCTTTAATCAAAAGGACTCAAAGTAAGCTTAGAAAAGACTTATTTTATGTGGTTTACATACAAGAAGTATATGGAATCACAAGTGGCCTATTGAAGAGGTTAGACTTTGTATGCATCAGACACAGTAATAAGAGCATGTGGAGATTTTTAACTACCTGGATGGCTTCCTAGTTGTAGTTGGTAGCTTTTTGTTACCCAGGAAACAGAATTAACAGTAGAAATGAGTCTTGAAAGTTTAATACCCAGAACAAAACTTAGTGGGATAAGGTCAAGGACTTATTCTCTTCACTCTTAACTTAAGGTTTCTCTTTGAGTGACTTCACTTTGAAGTGTGATGCTGCATTAGAGCAAAAAATGAAGAAACCGTTCTTTGCTAGATGGGTAATGTTTGTGTAGATGAATCACAACATAAATGAGTTGCACCAAAAAAGTCGAACTGCACTCTTCAAAACTTGCACCAAGAATAAGGACAAGTTAAAATTACTACCTGCTTTTATAGCAAGTTGATGGAGGTAGTTTATCCCGTTCCCCTCTGACTTTTAGTTCATGCAATTGAAAAAACCACATTATTCATGGGATGACCCAGTACATATAGATGTCTTTAATGTTTCATGTTTGTTTATCATATTGCTATTCTTTTTCTGTAATTTCAGGAATGGAAACTAGACACGTTAATAGATTTATATGGAACTCTGACAATCACTCAAGCTGTTATATTCTGTAATACTCGTAGGAAAGTAGATTGGCTCACTGATCGGATGTTGGCAAAAGATTTCACTGTTTCTGCTATGGTAATTCCACTATTGTTTTTGTTGTTGTAGTTAATATTATTCTTATTGTATTCAACTTCATTATGCAACCAGTTGATAATTTTATAAAGCCTTGTGTTTTTGAAAATAAGTCACTTGTCATTTCTTTTTCCAAGACATCAGGTACAGGCATGACTGTATGGTCAAGACGTTTGATTCACAACCACATGGTTGTAGGTGAAATACCATTGGACAGCAACTTAAGTGACTTCTATAACTTTGGGTTAGATAGAAACTGTGCTAAAGCCTGTCATAGAATGTATTTGTTTTTGGTGCAGCACCACTGGTTAAAAAAGGCAGTACTGTGTTAAAATATAGACTGATAAAATGGGGTGCATGCACACACACAGACTTTCATACAGTTCATATCGCCAATTTTACAGTTGAAGGCTTCAGTAGAAAACACTTTCTTAGAATAAGATAACTTGAGACCCTGTGCTAACAGTTTATCATATTGGTTTCAAATTTTGGGACAAGGCCAGCAATTTTAGGGGCAAGGATAAATTGATTATGTCAGCTCCAGTGCTCAACTGGTACTTACTTTATAGACCTTGAAAGGATGAGAGGCAAAGTCAACCTCTGCTGCATTTGAACTCAGAATGTAAAGATGGCCAAAATAAAATGTCGCTAAGCATTTTTCCTGGTGTGCTAATGATTCTGCCAGCCTGCCACCTTATAACTGTTTTATCATATTGAAACTCTTACTAAACTTATTAGATCTAGCATTTATATGAAATTTGGGCATTGTGTAGTCCCTGCAGTTGTTTCTTAAGTGTTTGTATATCTGTTCCTCACTTAATTCTTAGGCATCTATGGATGAAGAGCTGTTTTTTTCTTTTCATTCTTCTAAGCAAGGATTAGACAAATATATTTTTGTGGCATTGCTTTACAGTCAGATGCCCTTCCTGTTGCTAACCCTTTGTTGTCTTTCAACTAAAGGTTCTCTCTATTTTATCCCTCATTGAAAATGCAGAGCCACCAGATTATTTGTTGGCAGGAAAATGATGCCACCACATGTAGCTCAGTAATTTTTGACACTCAAATGTTAACATACACAGCCATATATATAGTTCAAATTTACAGAAAATAAAAGTCCAAGACAGGTGAAGGAACAACTAGCAGGTATATTAGTTTAACCCTTGGGAAGAATGGAAAAGTCTTTGACAGAAAGGATTAAGCAGGAAAAAAACAGAGAGAAAAAAGTATTTAGGGCTTAATGGTTGAACATGATGAAATGGCCCTATATATATGCATGCACACATTGGGCTGCCTTCTACATTCATTCACTATCAAGGCATTGGTCATCCCATAGCTGCAGTTGAAACACTTACCCCAGGTACTGAATAGTGAAATTTGACCCAAAACCATATGTTTGTGAAGCATATTTTTTAAACCACACAGCCATGCTTTGTTAAATAATTCAGACATGCCACAAGACTAATATTTAATGAATGTAACATTAAACTGCTAATAAAAATGTTTCTTTTTGATTGTTTGGCAGTTTCAGGCCCTCTTAAACAAAAAATAATTATCTCTCTTCTAACATGAGAAATTTCAAAACTTAAGCAAGGGAATCTTAGTTTTTAAGGCTTACATATTTTTCAATGGAATATTGATTTTTTTAAAAACTAATTCCCTCTTGCTACAGATCACTCAATTTGAAGTAGAATTGAAGGTTTATTCCATCCTTAACTAGAGTTAGAAGGGCATTGGCACAATGACTGCTGTAAGCTTTGACCTTTCAAGAAATTAGTCAGAAATAATCTGGTGTCTTCATAAGTATTGTGTGTTAATTGATGAATAATTATTATATCTATTTGTAGCATGGTGAGATGGACCAGAAGGAAAGGGATATGATTATGAGGGAGTTCCGCAGTGGATCTAGTCGTATCCTCATAACTACTGATCTTCTTGCGAGAGGGATTGATGTTCAGCAAGTGTCTCTTGTCATTAATTATGATTTACCTACAAACAGAGAAAACTACATTCACAGGTGAGTAGTAAAAGTCCTAAATCATCTTTCACCCGTAAGTCATCTTTCGTTTAGCACAGTATTTGATATGCTCTTCTTTTTTGTTTTCCAGAATTGGTAGAGGAGGACGGTTTGGTCGCAAAGGTGTTGCCATCAACTTCATCACTGAGGATGATGTTCGAATTCTCAATGATATAGAACAATTTTACAACACTTCCATCATAGAGATGCCAACGAATGTAGCTGACTTGATTTAAGGTTGCCCCTCTTGCTGTTCGGAAAGACAACATGCATTGCTTGTCATTCAAGACATCAAATATACCTTTCTCTTTTTTTTTATATTTGAAATATGTACAAACTGCTTTTCCTTTCCAACAAAGACAAGGGCTTTTTAATTGTTGACACTGCCCATGCACGCTCAAGTTCTACGTGTATTTTCTCCCCACTCCCATCCCTAAAGTGTATTAATCAATTTCTGATTTTTAAAAATTTTTTATGTTATGGATTTAATATAGTTTAATACAGTTTAATGTTTACACTAAAACACATGAAAAGTGTGTCAGGAAACTTCGACATTCAATTAAGCTAGCATCTCCAAGATATTCGATTAAAATTTCTAATGTAAAAGGTAAATTTCCATTCAGACCTCATAAGGTTATACTTGAAACAGTTTTCAGAACTAAGTTCTCAAAATTGAATTCTCACATATATATATATGTATATATATATATATATATATAATATGTATATATATGTATATATATATATATATATGTATATATATATATGTATATATATATATGTTTATATATATATATGTTTATATATATATATGTTTATATATATATATGTTTATATATATATATGTTTATATATATATATGTTTATATATATATATGTTTATATATATATATGTTTATATATATATATGTTTATATATATATATGTATATATATATATATGTATATATATATATATGTATATATATATATATATATGTATATATATGTATGTATATATATGTATGTATATATATGTATGTATATATATATACGTATGTATATATATATATATGTATGTATATATATATATACGTATGTATATATATATGTATATATATATATATATATGTATGTATATATATATATATGTATGTGTATATATATGTATGTGTATATATATGTATGTGTAT
>NC_142946.1:55042429-55127429 GCF_046866305.1 Octopus bimaculoides
AGTTAGCAAGGTCTAATGCTACTCCATTTGAAGTTACTTTTCAGAGTGCCTTTGTACCTCAGTTTAGATCTTGTTTGCATGAGCTCACTGTACAACAGCTGTCTGGGTACATGGTTGTCAGTCATTCTGATGACATGGCTAATCCAGTATTACTGGGCCTTCAGCAACATTGACTCAATGCTTGTTGAACACTACATATACACAATAACAAGCGAGAGACAACAAAGAAATTTTTGAACATGCACAAGTCTCATCCCTTTGTCAGTTGTCGGCTGACCCCACATATACAGATCACCATTTGTATGTCTCAATAGTCTTGCTCAAATAGTTTGGGGAATAACACTCGCACAGAACACAAGTTATAAATGTACTTTGGCTTTCAATGTTAAGAATTATCTAAGAGCAAGGTTTAGATGTAGCCACAGTCATGTGGTTAAGTTTACTTTGGAATTATGGGTTAATTCCCACTGTTTGGGAATGGAACCATAGTTCATTGGTTGGCTGACCAATACCTTGTAAGTGAAAATTAGTAGCTGACATTAAGAAACCCATCATGTGTGTGCTTGTGTTTTCTACTTCTCTTGATATTTGCATGCTGATTGAATACAAAGTCACCATTCATACAAATGGTGTCATTTGTTAACAATCTTTCACAAAAACATGCTTGGACATTGAGTTGTATATTACTCAAAGGACTATGAAAAAAAGCAATATGTTTCAAGACAACAAAATGTTGGCAACAGGAAGAGCATTCAACTGTTCAGTCTGACCCATACAAGAATGAAAAAGTGAACTTTGAAATGAAGATAGGATATATATATTTATATAGGTGCACAGTACCAAAATTCATGTATGTATAATATATATATACATATATTTGTTTTGCAAGATTTTTGATGTGAAATCGTGTGTTGAAACAGAGGTTGTTGTACTTGGGGACGGTCATATTGCCAGTTTAGCCAATAAAAACACATGCACTGTATATTTGGTGTTAATTTGCTTCAGCTTTATATTACATTAATCCTATTTCGACCATGGCTTCTATGTGAGAACCCCTGAAACTGCCTCCTCACAAGAGTTTGAGGCTTCAATGGGCCCAAAAGTACACAATGTTAGACACGAGTTGTGTTCTGTCCACTGACAAAACTAGGGCAACCCTGATGGTTGAGCAAATGGTTGGGTCTATTTTGGAGATGAGCAATCACCAACATTTACGACATCAATAACAGGTTGGTATCATTAGGGACAGACTTGTGTGGCCCAGTCAGGGTACCTAAAGAGGTTAAAGTGACTGCAGCTGCCTACAGCAATCTCCTGAAGGAGGCCTTGGATCTCTGGCTAGATGACATACTGCTGTCACTTCTAAGGAATCTCGTATTCATGCATGACAACACTCCCTCCCACTCTGCTATGACCACCCAAATATTCCTAGGGTCTTCTCGCATACAACGTGAAATGTTGATGGTGTGGCCGCTAGCATCTCCAGATTTCAACTCTATCGAAAATCTTTGGTCCATCATTAAACAAGATGTTTAAGCTGACGGACACCAATTTATGTCAAAAGATGTCTTATGGGTGACCATCAAAGCTGCAGCAGAGGTAGTCCAATCTACAACTATTAAGAAATCGACAGATTCTGTGACTGATAGGGTTTTTGAAGTTATCTGTTGAAATGGCATTCGTTATGTCAATAATGAATGCCATTTCATCTTACTGTTAGTGAAAATAAAAGAATTTCTGGAATAAGAAGTACATGTAAATTTTTCAATGTTTTGTAAATAATATTGATATAAGTTTGTAAATGTAGTATCATTGGCTTTGATTAAATTTTTATAACTATAATTCAACTCTCTAGTGGAAAAAAAAAAATTCTCATTTTTGAAGGCACAAATGCCTACATGCTCTATCACTGTGATGTCTTAGCTTTGAGATTTTGATTAAGTGATTGTTTATTTTTAGAATGACATTATAGGGTAGGTGTGAGAGACCAGATCTAGCCAGTTAGAACATAAAACAGATAGAATATTTGGGCCTGATGTGGTCAATTTAGAGCTAAAGGGTTAAACAAAATGTGTGAGGTCTCTGATAGTTCATGGTTTTGACCGGATACACTGTTCTCTATAATTAATAAATCGCTAGTCACTTTTTACTAGTTTAATAAATATTGATATAAAAGCAAATAAGAACCAAAGTACTGTGGTTGATATAATAACCAACTACGGAACTCTTGTGGGTATTACACTTGTCCAAAGACTGAAACAAGAAAAAGAATTAAAAAATATATCTATTCCTTATGAGACATCAAAAATGAATGAGCAGAATTGTTTATAGCATGTCTGACAAAATGTCCTGCAGTATTTCTGCCAGCTCTTTACTCATGTTCAAATACCACCAGGCTTAACTCTGCTTCTTATCTTCAAGGGTTGATATAATCGACCACACATTCACCTCTACCCTCAAAATAGCTGGCCTTGAGCATAAAAATTTGAAGCAATAATAACGGAGACCTAGCTTGAATGCTTGCAATAGAGTGGACTCTGCTGAAAACATATGCACGATGTTCAACCAAGTTATCAATCAGTAGGTTAGTTAGCCATACACTAGAGAAACCGGGAAACTGGATATCCCCAATCAGAATTTAAAATTTTTTATCAACTCTTGATTTCATTTCCAGAAATGACTTCCAACCTGCTCCCTTCTAAAATAGATTTGAAAAAAGAATTAAAATACCTAAAATTACCAAGATTAAGACCTGTTAGCCCTCATTTTATATCCAGCTGTGTAATGTAACAACTGTTGATTCCATATCCAGATCTATTGACCTTTATATCTGTATGCAATAACGGTCTGTTGACTGCCTTTACATTAAAGTATAAGACTAAGATCTTTTCATCCTCATTTTATTATCAGCTGTATTATATAGCAAGTTCTAAGAATGTTCACTATATATCTAAAGGAATTGTAACAAGATCCGTTAACTCTAAAATAACAAGATCTGTTAGCTATTACTTTAATATTAGTAGTATCATGTAACAAAATCTGTTAACCTTTACTTGAACACTGTGTTTTATAATGTTAAAATGTTGAACTTCTCTTTATCTAGATACAACAAGTCTGTCGAGTCACTTGCATTCTTAATTCAGCCAAGCTTAAAATTAAAATTTAACCTGATGCAGTTTACGGTGGGAAGAGTTAATAAAAATTTTTAAAAATAATAATAAAGCTTGTAAAATACCAATATCTTTAATTGCTAAATCGTAAGGCAAACTCCGACGGCTCCTGTGTTGCTTCACAAACTTCATTTAAAATGTGAATACAGTTCAGAACAGAAAACAATGGCTGGATTTGTAAGTAGGTGTGAACTCTGATGAAGACATTGTTTCCTAAATAGTAAACTCAACAAAAACGTAAAAAACTAATACATTTCTGGGAAAACTATTTTAGTCGAAGACATATATCGACGCTGTCTCACCTCATTTTCAGCACTAGAATGAACAGATCGCTGATCAAAAGCGTTTCAGCATTGACTATACCGTCTTCTTCTCTCCTTCTGAGGCATGGTTTCAAGACTAATGTATTTTCTTTCAGATTGTTTTTAGTGAAAACTGGTCGCTATTTCTAATAGATCAACATGTTGCTACTTAAAATGAGGAAGTCGTAGAAAACAGCGAGTTCATGTTACAGATCGAACAGACACATTCAATGGTTGATTTTGATATATATATACAAACACTTTAGACAACCGACCGCTTACTGATGTGTCTTTCGAAAGGGATTTTTCTCATCAAAATGTAACTTCCTTTTTACGTCACACATTCTACTTCAAAATCTTGGAACAATAAAGTTCAGACCACTTTCAATTAGCAACCAAACCAAGATTTTTTTCATTTATTTTTTGCTCATTTAAGTTCTTCCGTTGAATTTCAGGTTAATTAATTTATATTCTTAGATAAAAGAAACTGACACCAGAGATGACTCGTTTAGTTGTAGCCACCAAGTTTCCATGCGCTTTCAATATTAATGTGTCCAACTTACAACACGTGTAAAAATGATTCGGTAATGAAATAAATCCATTGTTCGTTTATTCATTTAGAGGCAGATTCAATTTCTTGATTAAATAAAATATAGTAAATTTAAATTAATACGACACCATACTTTTCTACACTGTAGAGTAGTAGCAAAGTACAAGAACTTTTTCCATTGTTTGGTTTCTAAGTCTGAATAACTGTTCTGATTTTAATTAATTACCCTTAAACACTATTCTAGTACAATACTGGACACTATAATTAAGTGGTTGTAATTACAATACATATTAAAAAAAACAGAGAAAAGCGCCTACTCAAAGAGACAGACATATCTATATAGGACTCTTTCGTTAATTGTGAGAATTATCAGGGCAAATGAGTGACAGCAGAAAGAAGAAGAAAAGCGAGAAAAAAAAAAACGATGAAAATGAATGAGGGAACAATTCGTTGTTTGCCAGACAGGTTTATTGATACTAATACCACTTTAGACAATTTTGAAGTAGCATACATACCAAATTTCACTGGCTTTAAATGTCCTCCTCTAACACCAGAATATAGGAAATAAATTAAATGGATATAACAAAAAAAGAAAAAAAATATCGAGGAGTTTGGAATAAAAAAAAAATATTTGGCGTGAAATGTTAGTGGATATGGCTGAAGACAAAAATTGTAGGAAGAAATGAGAGTAGTTAGCTAATGATGTAGAAGCGAATACGGATGAATGTACGTACGTACGTATATATATGTGTGTGTGTGTATATATGTATATATATATATACATGTATGTAAAGAAGAATGAGCGGCAATGTAAGAGTGGACGTTTGTGAAGGGGAAGCAGCTGTAGTAACTGATGGCAGAAAGATGAAAGAGGATGAGAATAATAATACAGAGTTGAGGAAAGAGTGAAAAAAAGAGGGAGGAAAAGGCTTAAATAATGCTGTTTAGTTTATGACGTTAATATCTTCTATAATTAGACGAAAGTGCGTAGATATTCATTGCGCAGGTCGAGTGAACCACCTATTGCGCATGCGTAATGGCGTCATAATGAAAATTAAAGCTAGCAATTTTGTTTTCCTAACTTGATTTCTAGAAAATATATTTATTAATTTCAAACTAATTATTTCGATAATTACATTCGTTGCAATAACTTTTAATTATTCTATATTTTTACAAATTTTTCTAGTTTATTTTTAACTGTCATAATCAAGGTTCTAAAAAATCTCAATCATCGGCTTATTTAATATACGAAAGCTGCGGCTTCGAACTAGAATAGAACTCTGTTCTAATCCACGTGTGGCAAGTCAAGAAGGCTACCAGCGGGTCCTTTATACTCGAAGTTGATAATATGGGGTAAGTATGGTACATTCCGGTATATTTTAATCATTTTTAATATCTTAAGAACTCCAATAACGAAGTTTAATAACATTTAATTAGTGTTGTAACAGTGAAATGCTAGTGGATATGGCTTTTTGTTCGCCCCATCTTCATCTTCTGATTCGGTGTAGTCGGAGTGTCTGCTTCCACTCAGGTTTTGCTATGGCCGCCATCTCACTCCAACTCCATCTCCATCTCTCCAACAACTCACTACGCCTGCTTTCAACCATTCCGCAACCCGGAGAGCTTATATTAACTCATAGACACATATATTACTTTAATCAATTGTTGGGCATTGTATACTTGTTTAAACCTCATTAAGAACATTGGGAAAGAAAATAGATCGAAATTAAGAATCATTTTAGTATTTTTCTATTGTTAGTTTTGCATACGAAAATAAATGAACTATGAAAAGTCTGGTGCTTTTTTTTTCCATTTCCAATTTTTCTTTCTTTTTCTATTTGTCTCGTCTTTACAATGCCCTTTGCTATTTTTTTTTTCACGAAAAAATATTTGTTGATTCATTTGAGAGAAAAAAACTATTTCTGGCGAGTTATATATGTGTGTGTAGTTTTTTCTTCCTGTCGTGATGGAAGGTGTCTCTATGTCTCTGAGGAAGAAAGGAATTACAAGAGCATATGTAATGCCAGCTCTTCATCATCATCATCTCTCTGACATGGATGGCCGACCGGTTTTTTTTCTCTTTCCCCATAATGGACATCCATATCGTATAACTTTCTGCCGATTAATATATTATATAATAATTTCCTCTGTCGCCTTCCCTCGTACTTTATATTGGGATATGGGTATTTTAATTTTTTTGTTTTCGCTGTCTTAACCGGGGAAAATTTATTCGGTGTGTAATATACATATCGATGTCTATATTATGTATGCGTAGCACCGATGTGTGTCTATAGCTTAGCTGTGTATATATATACATTTCTGTCTTTACGCAATAAAATCTACAAGAAGTTTACTACACTCTTATCCAATGTGTAGTATGTTCTAACTATGGTTACAGATGGCGGATTGTCTTCAACAAGGAGTGCCGTGAGAGAGGGAGGGTGACACTGTATTCCTAACATGGCAGGAAGAATGTGGGCGAAGATATTTGAACAATGTTATTTTTTGTGTATGTTTTAGAAGCCATATCGACAATTTTTATAGTTAATGTCTTCGAACGAGCCGCCGAGGGAATCCTTCACTTGTTTAACACATTAAATTTGTTTCCTGGTGCTTTAACGCGTTAAAATGCCGCTGGAGTCTGACTTTGCTGCCTTCGATTTTCCCGTGAAGGCAGAGAGTGTTGGACAAAAATACTAGTAATTTACTGAGGTAAAGCTCATCTCTACAATACTGACAGTGTTTCCTTACAATGTAGATGATTCAAATGCAAACTTCGGTGTTGTTTGATAATGGACATCGGTGTTTGAAATAAACTTCCATTATCTCGTTCCTTTTTGAAACCCCGCACCAATTTAAAGCATGTGAATAGATGTTAGAATTTTCTCTCCCCCCCTCTATCCTTTGTGTTATGTACTGAGTGTTTCCCATTTTAATATATTAAAAAAAAAATGAAAGTAAATATATTTCATTCAGTAGACAACTGTTTGGAACTTTTCAAACTCATTACACATGCATGCGTGCGTGAGAGTGATGGGCAGTGACATCCATAGTATTTCGATGTTCCTTTTTGTATTTTTCAGGTCAATGGATGAAAATCTACAACAATCCGATAGTCGCGGCGCGAGTTGTGATCTAATAGAGGTATGTGTAACTTAAAACCGAAATTCTGGAGTTTCTTGACGTCTAGCAATTTATTTATTTCATAAAGTTTTACTACTAATTAAGAAAAAAATCATTTGAAGGGCACGTTTTTAACAGCCTGTTGTGATTGTCTTTAAAGAATTCTCAAATCACGTTTGTTTGTAATGGATTTGAAATTTTCGCTTTCCTTTCCCTAACCTTGTTTAGCTCCAGTCGAGCAGATGTTATCGAAGGCGTCCCTCTCATAATCATTCAATATTATTTATAAAGGGCTGTCTTTTTTTTTTTAAAGATGATAGGATGCTACCCGGGCGGGGTTGCTATTTCAGTGCTACTTAAATACAGAGGTCCCGATGCATCTATGTAACGATATGAAGGGAGGGTTAATTTTAGGATTGGTTAGGGTTAAGGTGTCATTACACGTCCGCACATTTAAAATGTTTTGTACGTAACACTTGTATTTAAGTAGTACCACTAGTTCTACCAGTTCGAGCGCGTCTTCGATGATCTGTTATAGCACAAGTGATAGTAATTTTGTGGCTTGCTTTAGTGGCAACTCGCACCGTTTTCGGTCCCTTCTGGATTAAATTTGCACTGTACTTGGCTCTTCTCAGAAACTTTGGTTGTAAATCTGTGGTGCTAATTAGTGATCAAATAGACCCGATTTTAAACTTAATTCAGCCAAAGCTACTGTCCCTTTTAAAAAGAATATGACCTGCTTAGTAAAACAGTTTTTAAAAGGAGTAGTGTTCATACTTGATCATACATACATAGATTTGTTGTGGGGTGGGCAGTACCTGAGGCTTTTGTTGACTCTCTTAGACTAATACGGTTAAAACCTGGACTTGAACATCTGTATGAAAAATTTGGGCAGAGAAGTATTCAGGGTCTGGACTAATGCTGTTAACACTGAACTCTGCTAAAGATGTTCAAAGACCAAGTGAGTTTATTAAAACTACCATGTAGTATTAGATGTTAATAATGATGCACTCTTCATTATTTTTATTGTGAAGTTTGAATGGTTTCTGCTTTACTGTTCATTTTGTTTAATGTGGTCTGTCAATCTCTGTTCGTTGGCCCTCACAAGCTACATTGCACTACTTACAAAACCATCCTGAAATAAGGTATAGCCATTCTTGGAGCACTCATAATTGCAGATCAAATCCGATACATATGTTTGTGAACTAAATATTACTCTTTTTTTTTTTTCTGAGTTAAATGTGTGACCATACTAGGGTTCACGTGATTGAAAGCTAGTTATGTCTAATGTCCAAGCTAAGTAATGTGTAATGAAGAGTTAGTTTTTTTTAATTTAATTTTTTACAATAATAAATACCTTATATTCTTATAAGTATGCTTACATTGAAGATTGTACTGCTCAATGTCTAAGTAGAGCAAAATTTCTTACATAAGTGTCGATACAAAGTAATCAGAAAATAAAATTGACAATAATAAAACACTTATTTGTTTTTATCTGACAGAAAAAAATGTTATAAATACATAGCACACATACAGTACCAACATGATTTGCTCCACAGAATTGCAGAGGAAATATGGACTGAATGGTTTCTTTTTTCACTTCCTGAACATTTAAAATGCTGTCTTAGCTTAAGGTTCTGATTTCCAAAAGGCTTTTTTTAATTTGAAATTTAATCAGATCCTAAATATTTTGTTCTAAACATAAATATCAAAATTTGTTTTTCAAATACATGTTACAGGAGCTTTAAAAATCCATAGTGATAAAACACTTTTTTATTTATTTTTTTTGTGGCAGCATTGCCTATCTATGCCCCCACTATACAGGCTCAAGAGTAAAACTGAGTGTGTCATACATATATAAAAAAAAAATGGTTGTGAAAATCACAAACATCACAAGTGCTCTTGTATGACTTACACCAGTAAAGTTGAAAGCTTGCTCTCAAATCGTTTAACATGCATGAAAGTTTTCTTTTCTTTTTTTTTTTTTGTTGTATTTTCTAAGTTTTCTATGTATTTTTTTTTTCAGCAATTGTAAATCTAACTAAACACTTCATAATACTAAGGAAAATATGCTGTGTATTATACTTAAAACATTTTTCCTTGGTATTTTCAATGCCCATAATTTGTGGTGCTTATTGTATATAGATAAGTATAGTAACTGGCTTTGGTTATGTGACTGGTATATTGAGCAAGGCTTATCGAACAGAATTTCAGTCACTGCAAATCCCTGTCTAGGTGGTTGATCCCAGGATTGAAAGACCAGCAGGGTCCCTTGGTGAGTGAATAGTGAATGAAAGTTGACCATTTCCAGTTGTTGGGTTCATAAGAATTTGCAATTTCACTGAAGCCTCAAACCAAGAGAAAGAAAGCAAGCAAAGACTTGTGTTACCATTCACAAAAAAGATCTTTTTACAATTGCGAATTTTTAAGTACCTCAGTTAAAATTAGTTGCCAGATGTTGGGAGTTCAGCCAGATTTTGCATACTGGCATTCACGAAGCAAAAGGAATGATGCAGCATTCTCATAGTCAACGTGGGCCCCACTGCAAGATCATGGTACTTGTGGGAGGAGGGAGATGCTGCAGTGTTATCTCATCTTTGACATGGACTCCTTGCAAAGGTCTGCCTTTATAAGTAGCAATCCTGTTCTTAGCTCATAATAGTAATTAGTGCTTATAACATGTTGATGTTGAGCTGTAGGTAAGTTCATGTGGTATGAGCTTAGCTGGTAATAAATACAGCATCTCTGCATACAATGGTATGAAAGGCTATTGGTTATGATGTGGTGGTGGTGGTGGGGGGGTGCTTTCTTTGTATTTAGAAGTGGTCAGTGCCTTATTTGGTGTGATGCCTGGTGTTGGCACTGTTCGTGTGTCTAATCCATAACAGTAGTGTGAATATCTTGTTGGCAGCATTGAATTAAGCACAATTGAAATGCTTTACAAAACAAGATTTATATTTAGCTTAATTTTTTTTTTAGGGTTAAGCTACAAAATATATGAGTATCGTTCGTGTTTGCTTTCCAATTTTATTTTTAATGAAAACAAATAGCGAGTTGATGACAATTATTAATATAAATGCCCACATCACTTCTAGAAGCAAAAATATAGTTCCAACAGAAATAGCAGTCACAAAAGATGGGCACAACAATTGTCTACATAAATGATGATGGTTTTGAGGTTCAAACCTTAATTTTACATTTTGATCTAATAGAAGAATTTCGGTTTTGTGTCTGGTTTGCAAGATTCTTTGTGTGTTGAAACAAATTTTATTGTGGAATTGAACCAGTGCATGTGTTAATAATATTAACATAATGACTCTCCCTAGATACAGCAAAATGGAAGAATTTATTCCAGAGAAATTTCAAAATAAATAAAATGCCTTCTGAATATTTTATGTGCTCAATGTAGAACATAAAATTTGATTACTTCCTAAAAACCTATTTTAGTTGTTAGGTTACTACTGTTCAACTTAACATATTTCCTTGCAAACTAGACACAATATATCATTTAGTCATTGTTGGTAACCTATAAATTGGAGGCCATCTAAATTTGGATATAACCTGTTGTGTGTGTATGTTTGTTTTTTTTTCCTCTCCTTTCTCTCTTCCTGAAGTTCAATACTTTACATAGCAATTTACTAATTGCAGGTTTCTCAAATATATTTTCAAATGTAGAAGAAAGGTTTGATGATTTGAATGATGTTAGGTAGAAACGTTTAGAATCATTAATCCAAATAAATTCCCTTGTCTTAGAAGACCAACTTTTATTTTTTTAATTGCATTTGTTTAGAATAATTCCTAGAGATTGGTAAGTTTTGATTAACTTTGCTGAGGTTCAGTAATATTTGATAGAATTGATTATTGTGATATATAACATGTCTTGATAATTCCTATTATTATTACTCAAGACAGTGAGCTGTTAGCATGCTGGACAAAAAGTACTAAGTAGTATTTTGCTAGTCTTTGTTTTGAGCTCAAATTCCACTGAGTTTGACTTGGCCTTTCATCCTTCCAGAGTCAATAGGTACCAGTCGAGTTCTGAAGATGATGTATTCGACTTCCCCTTCTCTTTAACTGCAGGCCTTGTGCCAAAATTTGAAACCCCTGTAAATACTCAATATGTATTTTTACAGAGCAATTGGGATGAAGTTGTTGAAACTTTTGATGATATGAACTTAAGAGAAGCCCTACTTCGTGGTATCTATGCTTATGGTTTTGAAAAGCCTTCACTCATTCAACAAAGAGCCATTGTTCCTTGTATTAGAGGTAAGTTCCAATTTTTCATAGTTTTTAGCTGTATTAGTTATAAAGAACTTCTAAAGTTTTTTTCATGTTATCTGTTGTCTGGAAAATTAAAGATAAAAGCTGAGATATTGTTTTATACATAGATGTCTCGATGTATTTTCATTTCAGTTGGTTTATATTTTTGAGTTTTAATCTAATAAAAATTTAAGATATGTGAATGCCATCAAGAGTAAGACATTTAATCTCTACTTATCTTTGGGACTATTGCATCCTTTCTATGGGAAGTAAAACCTCTTGCTTAAAAAAGATTTCGTACAACCATTATTCTTTAGGAGCATATCAGCTTGACTCAAATTTAACAAGAAACCAGATAAAATGAAATTCATTGTCCTCAACATAAAATTGATATTTTACTTTTTAAATTCAAATAGTACTTTCTTTAACCCTTTAGCATTCAGATTACTCTGTCAAATGCAATGCTTATTAACTCCTATTGTTTTGAATTAAACATGCATTATCTTGGAGCTTCAAGATTTCAATGATATAATTATTTATTCTTAAGATTGACATAGGTTTGGTGTGAGAGGCTGGATCTGGCAAATTTGAATATAAAACAGAATATTTCAGCTGGATATGGTTGGTTTAAATGCTAATGGGTTAAATCTCCCAGTCATATTGGGAATCAGATTTTGATGAAATGCAGTTCAGTTTAAAAATCATGAAAATATAACTATTGCATGAATTTTGATACCATGAAGATTGGTGTTTTATTACTTTCACCTGGCCAGGTAGATTGAATAATGGTAAGTTAATTACACAGGTGTTTTCGCATGTTTAATATATATTGAATCCTGGGCATCAATTTCCAGACTTGGAGTTTAGTGTTTGTACCTTTGAAAGCTGTGTAACTATCAGTAAAAGCACTGTGCAATATGCCCTATATCTCTTTCATTGCTGCAATGTAGGTGGCATTGCTCTGTTGATACTCATACTTTGTGATCTCTATACTATCCTGTCAAATTTCTTTCAGAGAAAAATTGTTAAAAAAAAAAAAAAAGACACATGCTTCAAATGTTTAAAAGGGTTCACATGACTGACAACATTGATGCAATGATCAATTGCATAACTCCACTCTTGTTCAGAATTGATAAGTGTTGATAGCTAGTGTGTACAGCTGACACTGAAATATCATTTATCTAATATCCATTTCTAGTTGCTTGTATGGGTCAGACAGTTTGTCTGACCCATGCAGACCTTATGGTTTGAAAGCCTTTCAGTGTCACCAACTGTCATCTGTTTCCAAGGAAGGTAATATCTCCCCATGGCTGGACATATTTTCAGTTTGGAAATGAACGGCACCATTCATATCACAGTGGTGCTCATTTACAACAATCATATGATGTCAGCACAAGGAGACTATTGCTTCTTTTTGTTTCTGTCTATCAAATCCACTCACAAGGCTCAAGATTGTAGTAGAATTTCTTTGAGTCCATGATCTCCTTCTTTAATTTAATCATTAATAAATATCAATGAATTCTAACTCCCTATTTGATGAATTCTCTTCCCTGATGCTCAAAAGTCAAGGAAAATCCCAAGAAATGCATTTGATAAAGCTATAAAAAAAAAGTGCACATTTTATTAAAATGTGACTAAATTTTTGTTTCTCACACAGAGGAACACTTAGTTTCTTTTTTTCTTTTTAAGCCTCAGACAACAACAGTATTTTGAACTGTGTTTGTGGTACTGGTCTAAGTTATTGAACAATTTAATATATTGCCATACCAACTTTCAGATAGTTGATATAGAGCAATTTAATGTGTCACCTTGCTTAGTTTATTATACATAGGCTATCTGTTGTATAAATATTTTAACTTTATATACAGGAAGTCTATTGATTCAACTATCAATATAGATCGACTAGGTTTATAATAACCAATTTAACTGTTGGGGCTAATATCAGTATTAATCCTCTTATAATAGGATAGGATTAAGTCAGAAGTGTGCTTTATTAGCTCAATACTTTAATATAAGCTGTGTTGATCAACTAATATATAAATTTGATCTTAACCACAGTTGTTTGTTCTTAATTTAATTTTAAAAATGAAATGATTAAAGTGAAATCCTAAAACCTGTTACTGTCTTTAGGAGTCATCATAGAGCAGAGACATGCATTTGTGTGTGAGCTGCCGTTTCCCTTCAAGATGTAGATTGCTGTTATATAGAAAGGTGATACACATTTTTTCTCATTAGATGTGTTTTCAATGAAATGGCTGGTTAGAAATGATAGTCTTCTCAAAAAACTTCATTTATGAATCAAAGGTGCTAACTAGTGATAGGCCCAATTTTAAGCCTATCAATGTAGTTGTGGGTACTGTCCCTCCTTTGCTGAGATCAGGTTGTTGAAATAAAATATGACCTGTCTCTATTTGGCATCCATTTCTGACAGGATAGTTTTATCAGCGGGTGTAACTATTTTCTTAGCCAGATGATGCCTTCTTCCTAACATTAAGCACTCTACTATGAAGTGTGAGTGGTGCTTGTTAAAAATTCAGTCATGACAGTCTTGAATGAATTCAAGAGAACACAAATTACACTAGCAAAATTTGAACTAGGATCATGCTGTCAGTTGTAACTGACCACATGATCCTACTTCATGTAATTCTGTAGCATTTAAACTGGCCATAATAGTGTGTTTTATGTTCAAACTAGCTAGATCTGGTCCCTTGTATCAACCCTAGAATGTCATTTTAAAAAAAAAGACACACACCCCATCAAAATCTCAGAGGTACAAGATAATGCATGATTAATTTAAAACTGAATAAATATTACATTCAACAGAGTAATCTGACTTCTAAAGGGTTAAATTGTAAATTGAGTGAAGCTAATAATTGAGACATTAGAATGTGTTTCATGTATGTTATAGTTTTGGGTTAATATGGAATCCAATGAAATGATGTGCATGTAGACATGTTACCATTTGAAATGGAATTTGTTTTTAATAATGTTTCTTCCCAATGTATTCAAAAATTAAACTAGTTACCACATGAAAGTATTTACGGCTTAATTATTTCTTACTCAATTGTGATAATTAGTTAAAATTTGTATAGGTGTCCAATAATTCTATTAATTATATATTGTATGTTTGCATTCCTCTCTACTTCAGGACTAGATGTAATTGCACAGGCCCAATCAGGTACTGGCAAAACAGCAACCTTTTCTATTGCACTTCTGCAGAAGCTTGATATGTGTACGAAAGAATGTCAAGCCCTTGTGCTCGCCCCAACAAGAGAATTGGCTCAGCAGGTAGTGTTATTTTTTGTATATATAAAAGAAACTACGTTTACTTTTTACCTTTTACTACATAAAATTTAGATATTTACTTAGAGATGTTTTTTTACTGATGGATGTTGGCCTTATTCACCTATGGAATAAGATACAGACACCTTGAACTAAGCACAGTTGCTTTGTCCAAGGACATGATACAATAGGTGTAGTAATATTGGAACTGATGTCCAGCACCTGAACTTCATGCATATTGTGCCATATATCTCTGTGAAGTCCAATTAAATTAGATCTATCCATTTTTATAGTATTATGTTTGGAGTTTTGATCTTCTTTCTTTTCTAACAAGCTGGCTTGATTCTCAAAATTTAAGTGTATTCAGTACATTTAATATTGAGATAATGTACTGCATTGTTATGTCTCATTTTAAAAGCTTGGATTCAGCAAAAGAGCATTTCTATGTCTGCTTTCGCATGCTGACATGAATTACATAAGTTATTGTCAACGCAGTCTTTCTCCACGTGGTCCTTCGTTGTCTCCTTTGCAAAATTCAGCATCTTTTGGCCAGCTTTCATCACTGCTGCTTATGTCTTCAAACCCTCCTTCGCTTTAGATTCCTCTTTTGCTTCATTTCAAACTTTTTTCCCAACCACATCACATTCACATACCAATCCTGTTTCTAGCACCCAACAGTAAATAACTCTCATGAGATTTTTTTTGTCTTTCTAAGGACCCTTGTTTGTCAAGAGACACCTTTACACATCTATTGCAGCATGGTTGTCTCATGTTGCTAACAACCAACATCACACTTTGTGCACGAGCATCGTATAGTGTACTCTCTTTTCGAAGAGAGAAATCTTTTGCTTTCGATCTATTACATATGAAGGGCTTCTTTGTCAGCTTATCTGAAACCCCATTGCATCTTTTAAGACAATTTGCACTGCTGTTATATTATAAAGTTTTACTTACTCCCTTTCTGTATTTTGAGCAAGGCCTCCTCACTGCCGTTAACCCTTTTGTTACTGTATTTGGTTTGAGATGCTCTGTGATTGTTTCAGTTAACTTAGCTATCATTAAGCTGGTGTTAGGAACATAAATTGTGACTAAGGTTTGGTGGAAGATTTTAATTCAGAACTTTAGTAAACCAGACATTTGTACTACAGAGCTAGAGGCAGTTTCAGACGGGTTGGTATCAAAAGGGTTCTAGCCAGTTTCTGCCTGTTAGTTTCCACATGTGTTAAACTGAGCTGCAGTTTTTAGTTCTCAACTCTGCTTCCATAATTGAGCCCTTTCTTTTTAATTGCTAGTGTAAGAATTCCTGTGGACGCCTAGTTTTGTACTCCTCTTTTACACTTCAGAGTGGTCTATAATACATACCTGTGCCATGTAAATAGCACTCCTATTGAGTGGCATGTAAAAAGCACCTAGTACACTCTGTAGAGTGGTTGGCATTAGGAAGGGCATCCAGCTGTAAAAACCATGCTAAAACAGGTAATTGGAGCCTGAGAAGCCCTCCAGCTGCCAGCATGCAAAACAGTTCAAATGGAGTGAAAATTGAGGTCTTGTCCTAATTGCATAGTTGAGCTTCTCAAGAATTCTTTGCTCAGGACCCCACCCGGCACTGAAGAGGAAAAGTCCCTTAATTGTGTTGTGAGTAATTTGCTTTACTGACAGATCACCAGGACACACTTGGATGTGTCATAAGAAGCCATTCCTCTACCTATGGCTTACCACCGTACTGCACAGTTTGCTTATCAAAAACTTATTGAGTATCAGGTATAATGGTTTTTAGCTCTTTTACTTGTTTCAGTCATTTGACTGCGGCTATGCTGGAGCACCACCTTTAGTCGAGCAAATCGACCCCGGGACTTATTCTTTGTAAACCTAGTACTTATTCTATCGGTCTCTTTTGCCGAACCGCTGAGTGACGGGGACGTAAACACACCAACATGGGTTGTCAAGCAATGCTAGGGACACACACACACACGTATATATATATATATATATACACACACATATATACGACGGGCTTCTTTCAGTTTCCGTCTACCAAATCCACTGACAAGGCTTTGGTTGGCCCAAGGCTATAGTAGAAGACACTTGCCCAAGATGCCACGCAGTGAGACTGAACCCGGAACCATGTGGTTGGTAAGCAAGCTACTTACCACACAGCCACTCTTGTGGTTTACTCTCTTCAGTGAGGATATCAGTGGTTCCACATCTATGATTTTGTATACACTTTCTACAGCAATGTCTTTGCACTGATGCCGCTATGTAAATGGAATGCTTCTGATTAAGAGTGACTTCCATCACCAATTAAGAAGTGTGAGTAGATTTAGTATTGGTTGCTTGTTTGATGTAACTTTATCTACAGAGTTCATGACTGCTTCAGCATCAAGTCACTACTCCTACTGTGCTGACATCACTTTCACACTCAATCTCACAGATGGTAGATGGATTGTTTGTACACTTGAGAAATCTGTGTTCCTTGATTTACTTATTACCTTATTGTTCACTTTACCTTATGCCGACTTTCTGTGGCAGTTATGAAAAGCTATTGAGACCAAACACCCAGGAAAACTGACAAAGGGGGCCTTATTTCATCAGGACAATCCTCCAGTGCACAAGTACTTGCTTTGGTTTCAATGGCTGCTGTGTGTGACTGTGGCTTTGAATTGGTTGATTTCCCCTCTCTCCTCCCCCCATTCTCCTGATTCGCTCTATCTGTCTATCACCTGTTCCCCAAGTGATTCCTTCCTTACATTTTGCTGCCAAACTAACATTTCAGGCACTCTATTAATTGTACTATCCTCCTGATCTGTGTTCACTGACTCTTCTACAAATATATCAATATTAGAGCTTATTCTGTTTTTCTGTTCTCTGATGTCATTTCGATAACAAAGGTAAAATATTAAGAGGAATCGATACCACTGTTCTCTAACTATGCCCAGTAAGGCAGGACGGGAGTATTGGTTCAATGATTGTTGTATTAGCATCCTTGTACACTGTTATAAAGACGAGATGCCTTAGAAATAACTAGACATTTGAGGGACGAAATCATGGAAATAACAGAGAGATCCACCTTAGACGAGATGGGTTGAGTTTTCTGCCAGGATATAGAACTAATATAAAGGAATTTCATCCTTATTAGACAAGCAAATGTCTGTTATTTCACAGCTAAATGTAACATCATATATTTCCAGAAGATTTTACTTGTGATATTTTTTCATAATTTCAGATTCGTAAAGTTGTACTTGCTCTAGGAGACTATATGGAAGCACAATGTCATGCTTGTATAGGAGGTACAGATGTCCGTGATGACAAGATACGTCTCAACCAAGGTGTGCATATAATTGTAGGAACACCAGGCCGTGTTCAAGACATGATTACTCGGAACTTTTTAAGTAAGTATGTTGTGTTGTTTCATCTGCTCTTGATAGAAAGTAATGGATTAGCTGTCAGTCATTTTGATAACAAGGTGAAATATTAAGAGGAATCGATACCACTGTTCTTTAACTATGCCCAGTAATGCTGGACAGGGGTACTGTCTTGATGATTGTTGTAGTAGCATACTCATGCACTGTTATAAAGGCAGAAGACATGCCTTAGAAATAACTAGACATTTGAGGGACCAAATCATAGAGGTGACAGTAAAGCTAAACAGAAAGAACTACCTTAGATGAGATGGCCTGGGTTCTCTGCCAGGATGTGGAACTAATACCTTCTAAAATCCAATTACAAGATAACCTTTTAGCGGCAAAGAATACACTTCATACTTGATGATTTGGAGACCTTTGGCAGGCAAGCAGGTACTGTAATATAGCTGCTTAAAAAACTTGGAAGAAGTAAGGCTTTATTACATGCTCATCATTTTGTTTTCCCATGTGTGCATTCACTGGACTAGTTAATGGGTAAAAATCACATGTTTTGGTAATAGTATATTCTTAAAATAAGCACATGGAGAGCTGTATGATTAAGTTCATTTTGCAACCATGTGATTTCAGGTTCAATTCCTTTCTGGCAACTTGGAGAAGGGTTTTTTTTACAATAGTCCTGGGGTAATGAAAGTCTTACTAGCCAGAAACTGAAAGACTGTTCTATGTCTGCATGTTTGTGTCTTCATCTTGACACACATGCTAATTATAAACAAACATCATCATCATCATACACGTAGTGGTGTTCATTTGTAATCTTCCATGAAGTCATGCCTAACCATTGTGCTATTCATGTTTGAAAAACATGGAGAAATGTTACCTTGAAGCCAGATGCAGTTTAGTGGCAAGAAGAGCTGCTAGCTGTAAAAATTCTACCTCAGTGAATTTCATTTGAATCATGCAATCATGGAAAACTGGATGCTAAAGGCTTTCATTTGATAAAGCTCTTGAAAGATTTATGTTTCTGAATGTATTTCCTGTGTGGTCAGTAGCTTAGGCAATAATGGAATTGTACCAAGTTTAACTGGTTTGTTTGAAGGGCTTTTATAGCTGAGTTGGTGGTAGCAGTGAGAAGCAGAAAGACTATTTGTCTTAACAATTTTGTAAATTAAAAACTATTTTAAAATTCTTTTATTTCAGAAACTGATAAAATCAAGTTATTTGTATTGGATGAAGCTGATGAGATGTTGTCTCGTGGTTTTAAAGATCAAATCTATAGTGTGTTCCGCTGTATGCCTGAGAACATTCAGGTAATATCATCCTTTAAAGTTTTGTCATGTGACAAGAGCTAAATGATTTTGGTGAATGTGACAGCTGTTACTGTTCTTTAGCCCTGGGCCAGCAAACTTCTAACCAGTCATTCCTTTCTCTCTTTGTTTATCCTCCTTTATGTAAGGCAGAAGATATAGTTTGAGGGAGAACTTAGATGCTATTTCTACTAAGTGCAGTGGTTTTTAACTAGGGTCCATATAAGATTTTGATAAATAAATGGGTTATATTTCTACAATATGCAGAATATTGTAACAATTTTTTATAGACAATTCCTAGTAATATTTAATTATAAAAGTATGTTTTTTAACATGGTGGTTTTATTAGGGTAAAATAGGAATCAGTGGGGTCCGTAGGCAAAACATTGAGAATCACTGAGCGAGTGTATTGAATGATCATATAAAATCTTCATGGGTTTACCTATTGGAGTTTGAAGTAGAAGTAAAAATAATTTAAGTCTTGAAGTTATTGACACAAATCAATTTAAGGGCTGGTATGGCTAAAATTCATTAGTGGTGGTAATGTTAGGACATTCTTTACATAATGCAAGGTAAAAAAAGACTTAAAAACTTTATCAGCGGGGTAGATGGAATTCTCAAGGGAATTGGAGGGTTAAACATTAACACTTGAGCGTTCAAATTAGTTTGTCAAATTATCAGGTAGGTGTGAGAGGCCGAATTCATCTAGTTTGAGCATCAAACAGGTAGGATATTTTGGCCAGATATGGCTGAGTTAAAATCTAAAAGGTTAATGAACTCCTTCAGTGTTAAATGTGTTGGGCAGAATTGTGACTTTGCAGCAAGTGTTGTTTGTCGATTAACATGTTACATTCTATGCTCCTGGAGGGTCATTAATTGATATCTCTGTTGTCCAAGCTGGCATGGGTTGGATGGTTTGATTGAGCTGGCACACTAGAAGTCTGCACCAAACTCCACTCTGATTTGGCATGGTTTCTATGGCTGGATGCCCTTCCTAATGCCAACCACCCGAGAGAAATAGGTGCTTTTGTGTGCCACCAGCATAAGTGTCAATTTGCATAACAATTGTATCTGCCACGACTGATTTTGCTCAGCTTGATGGGTCTTCTTCTCAAACATAACATCATGCCAAACTCCTTGGTTGTTGCATCCATGAGGCCCAACACTCAAAAGGAGAGCAAGAAAAGGCATTGTTGATTTGTCTGATTGATTGTCGGGCTATGTATAGATACAGAGTATTAATTTATTTGAAGCTAACACATCGTTTGTTACTGCTTGAAAATTTCTGTTGAAACTCTGGGTCTATTAAATGAAATGATAAACTCATGCATTGAATACTCTTTGTTTACATGCACACATACTTTTTTTTAAAAATCTGTCTTTAAATGTTCGCATATGGGTCAGTGTAAGCATGCTGTTTTCTTAAGCTAATTTTTCATAAGGTTTCCTTGTTGCTCACTGATAATCCAATTTATGGTGGTGAGACTTTTTTTAGATATATTTTGTGATTTTGCTCCACCAGCAAAACTATTTGAATAGTGTGGAATTTGAGTGCAGTCCATGCATGCAGCAGTAGTGGTAGAATATATTCTGAAATGGGGTTCATTATTTGGATATGCCTTTCTTGAATTGATATGAAGAGTTCACTTGTGCTGTTTATGAAGAAAATCTTTTTCCATCAGGAGAGGAGACTGTCCATGACCCTCTACAGTTTCTGAGACTAGTGAGAAGGAAGGAGGAGTTGCCCTCAAACTGGGTACCAGATCCAAATGCTTGCAACCAAGTGGACTGAGCCTTTAGCATTTTATCCGGCCATATTCGGCCCAAATATTCTGTTTTATGTTCAAACTGGCCAGATCCAGTCTCTCACACCTATCCGGCAATCGTTCTAGAAATAAACAACCACATCTTTTGAAATCTCAAAGCTATGAATTAATGCAGGATTGATTTTATAAAATGTGAATAAATGACTATTATATTTGACAAAGTAATGTGAATGCTAAAGGGTTGATAAAAGCCAAGTGGCAGTAAAAACGAAGTTGACTTTTTGGATTTGGATTTTGAGTGCCATAGTGCCAGTGCAAATACAGTGAGACATTCTCTGATCTTACCTGTATTTTGCAATTGCTTATTTACCCCAAAATTAAATTTAGAAGTGTCAAATGTTGACAATCTTTGAACTGTCTTTTGTTCTGCTTTTCTTCAGGTACTTTTGTTATCAGCCACCATGCCTAAAGATGTCTTAGATGTCACAAAACAATTTATGAGAGATCCTGTAAAAATTCTTGTGAAGAAGGAGGAACTTACTCTTGAAGGCATCAAACAATTTTACATTCAAGTAGAACGTGAAGTAAGTGGTTTATTAAATTGATCAAAATGACCGTTTTCATTGGAGAAACATAAAGCTGATGGGCTATTTTGTTACCATTATTTATTTTTTTTTTTTTGAAAAACACTGCTTTTATTTCAGTTAATTTTGAAAATTAGTAATTTAATTAAAATTACTTTATCCTTATTAAGCTGGTGCTTGGAATAAATATTAAATTTTGATTGATTTAAAATGTTGGTCATAAATGGGTAATCCCATTCAATGATTTGAACTCTTCTGTATTAGACCCATGCATTCATATGGAATATTGCTGGAGTAGAAGTTGAAGTTGTCTTTATAAAATTTAATCACGTGTGGTTATTCTGATGTTGCTAGTGATATATTTACTATATTTGTTGTTTTCTTTCTATAGGTGTGGAAGTTGGATACTTTATCAGATCTGTATGAGACCCTGACCATCACCCAGGCTGTCATATTCTGTAACACGCGCAGAAAGGTTGACTGGTTGACTACCAAAATGTTGGAAAGAGATTTTACTGTCTCTGCTATGGTATGTAGTGGATTTATAGATTTCTGTGAGGAAGAAAGGGGTGGTTTCCTGTGATGACTGCTAATTGCATTGAAAATATTTTAGTGTCTTGGAACCATTCGTTCTCTGACACATAGATGTTCCTATATGATATACTGAAAATCTTTCAAAGCATGATGATGGTAGGCAGCAAGTCGGCAGAATCATCTGTTCTTGCTTTCTGAGTTCAAATTCTACTTTAACTTCACCTTTCAGGTTTGATAAAATAAGTACCATTTGAACACTGAGTTTGGTGTAATTGACTTAACTACTCCTGGGTAGGAGTATAAAAACTGCATTCCCCTACCAAACCACATTGAGCCAGTGTGACAGAGTAGGCTCATCAAATCAGTATGGCTCAGGTTCAAATTCATGGCCTCCACATCAGACCATGGTTGGTAGAGAGAACATGCTGAGGCCCTTGTCCTGCAGTTGAATGAACATGAGCAATCCAACCCAATGATGATGGTAGTGATTCAGATTCTTTTTTTAAAAAGGTGGGTGGGGGGTATGATTTGGAGGTGGATTGCTTGATATAATTATGAGGGTTGATTGAAAAGGTTATATGCTGATCAGGATAATCTCACAGAATATGACCAATTGAGGTTAATTTTTCAGCGTAGTTGTCCTTGTTTACATACTTCTTTCAGTGTTGCAGTGCTTGAATCCTATTGTTGAAACTTTCATCCTGTTAGGCAAATAACAAATCAACAGCAGACATGATGCCATCTTCACTGCAATACTGGTTCCCGGTCAAGTGCTTTTTTTATGTTCAGAAACAGATTGTAGTCAGATGGGGCCAAATCATAAGAATATGGAGGGTGATTATCAACTTCAAAGCCATTGTCACACACAACAGCCATTAAAAACAAGGACTTGTGTGCATTGTCCTGATGAAACAAGACCCCTTTCATCAGTTTTTCTGGGCATTTGGTTTTGATATCCTTTCATAACTGCCTCGGCAGTTATGACATAATACGCTCCTTTGATGGTATGGCCCTTTTGAAAATAGTCAATGAACAATATCTTTTGTATCTCCAAAAACTGAAACTATCACCTTCCCTGCAAATGAAACGACTTTAGACTTCTTGCATGACTTGTCTCTTTGTCTTTGGCTTAAAGTGATGAAGCCAACTCATAGGTTAGGAGTTGCTCAAAGAAATTAGGGTCTGCCTCAAATAACGTCAGGTTTCCCTGCGATGTGATCAGCATAGTGTGCTTTTGAAGTGTTACTTGAACAGTCAGCTGTCAGATTCCCTGGAAAGAAATGGTGCAGTTATTATTAATAAGAGTTGAAATTAATGCATAGCATCACTCCTTCATAGTGAGTGAGCCTCTGAATTTTTTAGCCCACCCAGAGACCACACTCTTGTGTTATCATTTACACTTGACTGCAACCTTGTTAGTGGCATCCTTTTTCCGTCCCATTCTATTGTCTGGTCTCTCTGGCATTTGTGATTTTTTTTTTTTTTTTTTTTTTTTGTTGCCTAAATTTCATTAAATGCAACATGAGTATCCTTGATTTTCTCTTTTAATTTATCTAAGCTGGTTGATTTCTTGAATCGTTGGCTATTCTGAACAAAGCATTTATATCTTTTCAGCATGGCGATATGGAGCAAAAAGAGAGAGACATCATTATGAAGGAGTTCCGCACAGGTTCCAGCCGTGTTCTTATTACCACAGATCTATTAGCTCGTGGAATAGATGTGCAACAAGTATCTCTGGTTATCAATTATGATTTACCTTCGAATAGAGAAAATTATATCCATCGGTGAGTGGAGTTTCATTATTTCAGTATCAATTTTGTTTATTTTATGATGCTTTTTTGGTTATTTATTGCTAAATGCATGCTTTTGAAGCTGTAGGTGCTTGCTTCCATAATTCTATCTCTACCCATTGTAGTATTCCACTTTAAATTGATCATTCAAAATAAGTTTGCTATCAACACAAAATTAAAAATAAAGTTTTAAGTTTCATAGACAATGCATGTGCTTATCACTTAATTGTTATTAAAGTGGTAGTTAGTAAAAACTTTTTTTTTTCCCCAATGTCTTTTCAGTATTGGCAGGGGTGGTCGATTTGGTCGTAAAGGAGTTGCTATCAACTTCGTAACTGAGGACGATATTCGGACTCTTCGAGACATCGAACATTTTTATAACACTGCAGTTGCTGAAATGCCTATGAATGTTGCTGACCTCATCTAGATTTATTTTGGAGCAACCCTGTTTAATCTTGGAAGACAATCATTGTCTCTGCAGATCATGAACTTCCTACAGCTTTTCCAAAGAAATTCTCTTCCAAAGAAATTCTCTTCCAAAGAAAAGAAAGAAAAAAAGATAAAAAGAAAAAAAAAAATCCCTTGGTTGTCTTACTGACTTGTTCTATGTTTTTTGTTAGCATAGTAAAACTATAATAAATTTCTCATTGTGTATGGGCATATATATATATGTATATGTGTGTGTGTGTATATATATATATATATATGACATTTTTTTTTCTTTCTTAATTATACATAGCTGTTAAGTTCATAGGTATTGTATATAATACTTTAAACACAAACCATATCAAAATTCATTTGTCCTGTTCTGACTAGTCATGTTATTTAAAAGAAAAAAAAATGTGTTTTTGGTGAAAAATCTTTACTCTATTTACTAAGTTTAAGTTACTTAATCCTTTGTGTATAAAGAAAAAGTGAAAGGAATGGAAAATGAATTAATAAAAATGGGTCTTATTTTAAATGGCTGTCCTAACAGTTAATTCTCCACTCTTGCGTTCCGGTAACATTCCATAATTGATCAAGCAGTCATTAAGAAGTTTAGTTATATTATTAAATGTTTACTGTTTCAAATGTTGTTCTTTTCTGCATATAAACTAAATGTTATTTTTATGCTTGATTTTAAAAATGGATCTTCCAGAATGAGGAGGATGGAAAGAAGCTGAAAATGAAATGTTTCTATATTTTCTGTTTTCCATCCTTCATAGCATCTCTAACTAATATTTTACTGCTCTCTATAGTATACAAAGTGTAAGGTTCAAGTTTTCTGTCAGCAGGGATGATGATGATGACAATGGGGGTGGTGAGGATGATGAAAATGTCCAGTTATATTTTAGATCACATGGTAGTTTTTACCTTAACAAGCTGGTTGGTTACTCATGTGGTATTAAAATAGTTTTTTAAAAAATTTCTCCTTCAGTTCTATATTGTACATTTTTATTCAGTCAAAAGGTTTTTTTTTTTTTTTTTTTTTACTTGTAATTTAAATTTATTAAGTTAAAATAGATATTTAAAAAAAAAAACCTAAGTTTGGTTAAGTAGTCAGCATTGCAGGCCAGCAAGGATTGCTTTTTGTTTTCCAGTTCCTATCAGATGCAGTTTGAAAACTAAACCAAGATATATTCCTCTCCTGCAGCTGTTTTACCATCTCATTTTTTTAGTGGTTGTGTATTAAGGTCTCTTCACCATTTTTGTCATTGAAGTTTTATGCTGCTTGTTTCTGCAGATATGCAAGAAAAACTAGTTAGCATTTTTGAGCCAACCTCAAATGTGCTTTGTTGGTGTTTCATTTTTAACATTGACCAAAGACATGGCTGTGGTTTCAACTCTTTTTATTATTGCTCTCCTAAGTGGTGACAGACTTTATTACTATATTGACTCCTTGCTGCAGATCGATGGATATTTTGGAAACAACAGTTGTATGTCTGTATTCTCTGAATCATGGAATTACAAGAGATTACAGAAATATTTCATACTCTTGGTTTTGTCCATTGTTGAAATAAAAGATTATATTCTGTTTTGACTAATTCATTCAATAAAAGAAAAAAAGAGAAGGGGTAATTTAATTTTTTTGACTTGTTTATTTGCATTTTTTTTTAAACTTTAAGTTCTCATGGTGTTCTGGGCTTAAATCCTGCCAAAGATCATTTAAAAGCAAAAAAAGAAAAGTATCGGCTGCATACTGGGGTCAATTTAATTATCCACCTCAATGTTCAGATCTTGTCTGGGTTATTCTAAGCTTTTATGTGGGGTGGTGAATATCCCAATAGTTCATACTAGCTGCCTGTAAGGATATTGGAAATGATATCAATGGCTTTTTTTTAAAGACATTCTTCAGATTATGTGATGCTGATTCTAAATTATGCACATCATAGGAGATATGTTACCAATGTCAGATTTGAAGATACAATCTTTTTCTTTTTACAGAAAGGTTCTCTTTGAGTTTTTGACACGCGATCTGATTTATTTTAGCAGAATGTGCACAAATAGGTGTTGCCAACAGTCAGTGGGAAAACCACTGGTTTTGAATGAATCTACATTTATTTATTGTGAGATGGTTGATTTGCCTAATAATGCGGGATGCAGTGTATATGTATATATTTATGTGTCTGTTGTGTCCCCACCATCGCTTGACAACCAATATTGGTGTGTTTATGTCCCTCTAACTTAGTGGTTTAGCAAAAGAGACTGATAGAATAAGTACTGGGATTGATTTCATCAACTAAAACTCTTTAAAGCGATGCTCCAGCATGGTCACAGTCAAATGACTGAAATAAGTAAATGAATAAAAGAATATATGGTAGGTTGCTTGCTTACCAACCACATGGTTCCAGTTTTAGTCCTACTGCATGACACTTTGAGCAAGTGTCTTCTACTATAGCCTCGGGCCGATCAAAGCCTTGTGAGTGGATTTGGTAGGCGGAAACTTAAAGAAGCCCGTCGTATATATGTTTGTCCCCTCAACATCGCTTGACAATTGATGCTAGGGTGTTTACATCCCTGTAACCTAGCCGTTCAGCAAAAGAGACTGATAGAATAAGTACTTGGCTTACAAAGAATAAGTCCTGTGGTTGATTTGCTTGATACGGCAGTGCTCCAGCATGGCCACAGTGAAATGACTGAAACAAGTAAAACAGTGAAAGAATATATTTATGAATTCGTGTTGCAAGATTCCTGATGCGAAACAGATATTGTTATATTTCAGGATTTTTTTTTTTTTTCCAAATAAACACAAGCACTATATATTTGTTCTTCACTTGTTTATTATTGTTCTTATCTTATGTCCATTGTCTGGAAATCTTTCACCACACAGTTGTGACCTCTTCAGCAATTCTGAAGGACAGAATGGACAAAGTGGAACAGGAGGATACATGTGGATGGAAAGGGCTGCTGAAGAGGTCACAGATGTGTGATGAAATATGATATTTCCAGACAATGGACAATAGATAAAATAAGAACATCAATAAGCAAGTGAAGAATGAATATATAGTGCATGTGTTTATTTGGCAAGGAAAAAAAAATGATCATCCTGAAATATAACAATATATATACACAGACACAACAGAAGTAAATAGACACCCTTATAAGCATTAAAATTTAAATGTGAAATTATACATTCAAATTATTAATTGTTATAATGTGACTATTTAATATTTAGTAGACATGCCCTTTGCATTTTTCAATGCAAAGACCCTATTAGGCATGTTACTGATCAGATGACATGTATTCTCTTGTGGAATTTCTTGTCAAGTTTCATGCAGTAATCTCAGAAGATCTGGCTTTGAAGATGCTTTCTTGTTCTTTTTATGAAGTGTTCTGTCCATTATGTCCCAGAGTTGTTCAATAGGATTCATATCTGGTGACTGGCCTGGCCATGGAAGCTTTTAATGCCATTCTCATCCAACAAATCTTTGGTCATTTTAGCCATGTGACAAGGAGCCCCATCATCCATAAATAAAGAGTCTTCTTTAATCATTTCTCCACTGGAGAAGATTGGAAAGAGTCCTTTCTGCAATAAGGACACATATTCATCTAAGTTTATGTTTCCCTTATACTCCACTGTCTGATCAACCATTGTACCAAATTGCTCCCCAGACCATCACAGAATAGCTGCCGTGTTTCATTGTTGGCTTCAATCTTTTCACATCAAATTCTTTTTATCACAGAGTCTCCAGACCACTGTCAGGAAATGCAGCAAATCTGAACTCATCAGAGAATATGACTGTCCCAAAATGCTAGTGACCTCTCCACCATCTTCAGGTCCAATCTTTTCTCCACTTGATATTGGTTGGTTGAAGAAGTAGCTTCCTTCTTGCTGCTCTGATTGATTTAGCATTTGTCAAAATCAAGTGTGGAAAACAACATCCATCATGTGGTGTCCATTTTCATTAATGCATTTCTGAAGGCATTCTTGGAAGTTGGCTTCCACTCTCCAGCATTGCTGTTGACTTGGCCAATTTCAACGTGAATAGCTTCCTTCAAATCGTCCAGTGTATGGGGCTTATGCGCATACACACGTGCCTTGAGGTTCCCCACAAGAAATAATCACATTAACAAAATGAAGTTGTCATTTGCTTAAAAAATTGTTTCCATCTGATGTGTGAAGTCAAGATGCTGTGCATAGTCCCACCTGTTGCCCAATGACCAATTTGTACAGGTGGAAATGCAGGTCTTCATGCAAACTACATCTTACTGATCGATTATTGATGCCAAGTTCAGTGGAATGCCTCCAAGTAGAGCAATTTGGACTCTGTATCAAAGCTTGTCTGATGCATTCCACATTTTGTGGGATCCGTACTGTTCGTGGTGCCCCCATGAGTATCCTGTTCATTAGTGTACCTTGTGTATGAAGTGCATTCACACAACAAGATTGTGTTATGGGTGGGAACAGCCTAAATTCAGTGAGTGTTGAAACTCACGCTGAACTGCTGTGAGAGACTTTTTATTCATCATGTGTTGTAGGCAAACACATGATGCTCTATTGTCCACAGTGCCATGGCTTCACTTAAAAAGAAAAAAAAAATGCTAAGACACCATGGACTGAATGGTACCTGTCGGACATATGTCCCTCCCCCTGGGGCTGAGTAATAGCCATTTCAAAGATGTCCATCCTCTCTACCCCACCCTGTACTTAGGACGGATGACTGTTTGGGATACTTAGGTGCTGTAAACATCTTTAGTGAAGGTACATGGCTCAGTGATTCCTGGACTGTGTTTTGTGTATTGTGTTCTTGAGCAAGGCATTTTATTTCACGTTGCTCCAGTTCACTCAGCTGTAGAAATGAGTCGTGACATCACTGGTGTCAAGCTATATCGACCCCTTTGCCTTTCCCTTGGATAACATCAGTGGCATGGAGAGGGGAGGCTGGTATGCATGGACATCTGCTGGTCTTCCATAAACAACATTGCCTGGATTTGTGCCTCGGAGGATAACTTTTTAGGTGAAATCCCATGGTCATTCATGATCAAAAGGGGTCTTTACCTTTTACCACAAGAAACATTGCATGCATGACCATTCCATCTTTTTAGGAAGGAATAAAATGAAGAAGTGAATTCCTCAAAGCTATGAGGAAAAAAAGTCGTGTGAATTTTCCGAAACTCCTCTCCCCACCGCCTCGGAAAAATTCTTTCCAACAAATCTCTGCATACTCTGAATCTACAGCATCTAAACGGTATTTGTTGAAAATTTCATTAAAAAGTATCCATTTTCTGGAAGTTATGAGGCAACAAATTTGGTGGGGTACACATCTGTAGGAATGCCTTAATAAGTAAACATCCGTAGACATAGCGAGTAATTTTTCTGGAATTTGGTCATCAAATGCACACACGAGTGAGTGCTGGACATACCTACACAAGTCTGACCTCCCTGCACAACTTTGTTTCTTCATAACTACCAGAAAGATGGATATTTTTAATGAGCTTTTCTACAAATACACTTCAGATGATGTAGGTTTAGATTGCACCGGAATTTGTTGTGAAAATGTTTTTCTAAGGGTGGGGAGAAGGGTTTCGACAAATTCACACAAGTCGGCTTTGTTTCCTCATAACTTTCAGGAAAATTGATGTTTTTGTTATGAAATTTTCTACAAATACCTACCAGTTAATTGTTGGGCATGCACACATACATACTGACCCACACTTTTTTCGAAATTTCAAGTTTCATTTTGTAGTTGTGTCGTGTGCAAGCTCTCTTTTTTCTTTTTTTTTACCTATCAAATTCTGATATAATCTTCGTACGGCATCTGAAAAATATTTGTAGAAAATTACATTAGAAAATACCCATTTTTCTGAAAGTTATGAAGATACAAGGCCGAATCGCTTGAATTTTCCGAAACTCTTCTATCCATTCTTGGAAAAAGAATTTTCACTACAAATTCCGATATGATCAGAATCTACGCTATCTGAAGCATATTTACAGAAATTTTAATTTTAAAAACTCCATTTTTCTGGAAATTGGGAAGAAACAAAATCGAGCGAGTTTTCATCACAACTGTCCGACAAATGGGTTTGCAGCTTTAATAAAAGCATATTACTCTACTTTTGGTATTCGAGTACTATTTTTTCCACCTTATTTTGCACTTATGTGCTCATCTTGTGGGTGTGCATATATATATATATATATTTGATTAATAAATTCAAAAAAGGATAAAAATCTTTTACAAGAATTTTATCAAGAAGCCAGTGTGTAAAAAAATTCACATGGGAAATTTCTATTCCCAAGAATATAATTATTCGTTTGTATTTATATAAGGGTATTACTACAGAATAATGCCACACAACAGACTTCCCAAATAAACACATTTTGGTAGAGATGGACTATATGTAATCTGAACCTTTCACCCCCTTATTTATTAATTTTTTTACGGAATCCCACGTTTTAGGCTATGGAGATTCCGATTCTGAAAAAAAAAATTTTTTTTAATTTCAATCCCCCCCCCCCCACCAATCAGGCTATTTACATGCTAGAAATAACAGCCAAATCTCACAAAACTAGTGTTAGGGTTAGGGTCAGGGTTAGGTTTACCCTGTGGATCTATATAAAAACCGAGGTGGGGGGTGTCGAAATTTTGAAATTGAGATTTTTGAAATTTTTTTTTTCAGAATCGGATTCTCCATGGTCTGAAACATAGGATTCCGTAAAAAAAAACAAAATTTAAAAGGCGGGGTATACCCAGATTACATATACTCCATCTCCACCCACATTTTAGTACCGAATGCGAGGAAAGCAACCATCAACAGAAACCAACTTTCTTTTAAATAACTCAACTATGTTTCGACCGATTTCGCGATTACTAGAATGAAATCTAGTTTCCGTTCATCAGCATAGTATAGTACAAAATATATATAAATAGACAAAATCCTAATTATAAACAGTACGTAAAAGAAAGTTGGTTTCTTTTGATGGTTGCTTTCCTCGCATTCGGTACGAAAATGTGTTTATTTGGGAAGTCTGTTGTGTGGCATTATTCTGTAGTAATGCCCTTATATATGTATGTATGTATACATGTATATGAACACACACACACACACACACGTGTGTGTATATATGTATATACGTGTATATGAACATACGTATATACACACACATATACGTATATACGTGTGTATACACACACATACATATAATCAGTGATAGATTGTGGAAGTGGGGGGAGGGGGTTGTAGAAACTGCAGCGAAGTTAACGTCTGCTGCCTATAGCGACATCTAGCGGAAGGCGCCAATCTAAAAAATGTGATGGCGGCCTTCTGACTGTGTCTCAGACTTCTGCTGAATCTTAAACTTCCTTTTTCCCATTTCTCTGTGGAAAGTCCCCCTCCCCCCAAATTGCAAAACAGCACATTGCTTTTTCTTCGGTACTGGCATAGAAATTATAAACAGTACGCAAAGGAAAGAGAGATACAACAGCAAACAAAAGGCCATCTCTAAGATACCAGTAGTAGTTGATGGAGAACTATACGTGTCCGATTTGTATCAATCTTCTTATTGAGCCTGTAACGTTGCCATGCAAACATGAGTTGTGTCTTCCTTGTTTCCAACAGAACTTCGAAGAGAGCTTATGTTGCCCTATGTGCCGTACACGAATATCTTCGTGGGTGAGAAAACAGAGTAAAATTAATAAACTTGTCAACGAAAAAAGATGGAAAGAAATCAAAACTTTATTTCCCGAGAAGGTTCGACTTCGTCAAGAAGGCTTCGAGGAAGATTCCGAAATAGATCAAAGTTAGTTCGAGTTCAAATTTTCCTTCCTTTATCGTTCATTTTATTGTTTTTCCGTTTGCGGAAATTCACTGAAAAAAAAAAGTATATTTACAGCTATAAATATTTAGTTTTATGTTTTTGTTGTTACTTGTGTGTGTGTCCGTTCGTTTGTTTTGAAAAATAGATGTTTATGGAATGAAGTGGAGGTCTTTGCTAAAGAGAGCTAAATATTTCGTTATTTTTATACCATCACAACAAGTATTGTAGTTCATTGTTCAAAGGGCTGCATTGTGTAGTTGTAGTAGTGCTGTTTAGTGCTGCTGTATGCATCAACTATCTGCCAGTGTGTGTGTGTGTTTAATATGCCTCCGTATTTGTTTATATGCAGATACGTCTATGCATACATGCTCGTCTACACATGTGCTTTGTATGAATACACATTTAGTGATTAAGGCTTGCATATTTTGTATCCGTGGAATGTGGACGTATATGTTCATGTTGTGTGCATATTTATAGATTGTGTGTGTGAACGTGTATATGCATATGTAGACATATAAACACGCACACATATATAGCTAGATAGAGGGATAGATAGATTTCGGATTTAAGATGCAAAAATAAAATAGAATTGAAGACTATTCATTGAAAACGCCAGCACAATCAGCAGGCTCCTGAGTCACATGCACAAGACCAACAGAGTTACTCTGGGTAATCTTTCATTACACACTTTTCAAAAAGCATTTGCCAGCTCTTCAGAATGCGTTTCAGTCCTCTATCCTTATCCTGAAAAATGAATGCTGGCTTGCAAAAATTCTAGAACTTTAGAGGCATACAAACAGTTATGTCGTGTTTATGATTCAATAATGGCAATATATGGCACCAGGAATTGCTCCATGGTACCAGTCAAATCCAATATTAGACACCCACATCTCTTCTGAGAGAGTAGTCAACCAAAAGAGAGCACTAGGTTTCGATAATTCCTAAACCTGTAGATCAAGTGGTTATGGAGGAATTTTGTGAAATACTCCTCATCCACTACCTTGAAGGTCCACCAGTCTTTGCTGAGGTTATTGTGCCTCATCACCACATCATAGAGGCGTAGAACATGAATATATACATCTAAATGTTGGAAAGGTGATTATTGTCCAACTCTAGAAAAACAAGGGAGACAAATCCGCTTTTTTCCAACAGTAAGAATGTAGCAATCTTGTCCATTACTGGGAAGGTTCTAGATAAGGTTATACTGGAAAGATTGGTGCAACCAATATCGGAAAACGTCCCACCAGTCCCAGTGACGCTTCTGCTGGACACAAGGTAGTTTCATGAGAAGTGCAGGACCACTTCATTGCATTTGTGGATCTGTGAAATACCATTGACATGGTAAACAAGGGATTGTGAGATGTTTTTAAAAAGTTTGGTTGCAAATCCAAATTTATGAATCTCCTTTGTTAGATTTCAGAGTTGGCTCAAGTTATTGGAGAGTGGAACTGTGTGTTCAGTATAAAAATAGCAGTTTGTCAAGGCTCTGTGCTGCAAATGAAAAAAAATAGGATGGTGGAAGTCGGTATTAACTTTCTGACTTGATTTCAACTCAAGCTATCGCTGAGTCCAGATCTCGATAGGTCATAGAAATACAGTTAGCTGTTGACTGTGCTTTGGTAGCTCACACTCTGGAGCTTACATGATGGCACTACAAGTCGCCATGTCAGCTGCTGTTACAGCTTACAAAAGAATGAGTCACAGTTAACGTCCAATGTATTGAGGCCCAAAAGACACTTCTCTTCATTCCAGTTTTTCAGTACAACAGCAATTATTACTCACATTCTTCAGATTCAGCTCCTTTGGCTGCAGCATTTCCAACACACACACGGAGATTCTAAACTGTCTCAGACCTGCCTCTGCAACCTTTGGAAAGTCTGTCTAAACAACCATCAAGGTCCTTGTCTATTAGGCAGTTTGTGTTTCTATTGTCCTGAATTGGTATGAAACACAGCCAATACCTTTTGTGGCATTTACCATCTAGTATTTCCAGAAGATCTTTACAGTCTGTTGGTGAGATTAGTAAATATATATATATATAAATTTAAATCACAATATATGGATTCAAATAATCCCATGGTACTCATAAAAAAACAAGCTCCTTAATGTAAAAATTTGCAAGTAAAAATTTGTGTGTGAATATATATGTATAAATTGTATTATGCTGTGGAGGGATATTCTACATAGTGGTTGAAATTAGCAGATATATTCACTCAAATAGCATTACAGTTTTTAAAGAAAAAAGGAAAGATACATCATATAATGTAGTTCGACATAGAACCAGTTGGGATGGTCACAACTAAAATCCTTTTGATCATGGTTCTGCTTTTTTTAGGGCTGATTTGAGGATAACGTTCATAAGAGCAAGTGGGCATATAATGATGTGGTAACAACTATTGAACTTTATTTTTATAGAATTAACTGCCATATTTTTCACTGATTACACCTGGGTTTATAAACCCTGGAATAGATATGGAAGTATGTTAGTAGCACATACTAATAAATATCTCTCTCTTTTTATGTGTGTGTGTATTGATAGATTACTATTATCTATCCTAATTTACAAAGTACCACTATTCAAATTTCTCTAACGGTCAGTGTATTTCATTGGAAGTATAGTTACAAAAAAATTAGTATGGATGGTCATGGCGAGACTAATAATTCTTACAGATAACCTCAGTGTCATACATTTGCTTCTGAGAATCTCAAAGTTTGTTCAACAACAACTAAGACTAACAGCATACATAAATTAGTGTAAATATAAGTTTTTTTCACTGGTACAAAGCCAGAAATTCAGAGTCAAGGTTAATTGGTTAGATTGACTCCAGGTCTGGACTAGTACATTATTTATGCCTATCCTAACTGAACTCTTGTAGGTGGTGACAGCATAGCTATATTGCTGGTACATCCTGTGTTTGCTTCCCTGAAAAGTTTGATATTTTGTATCTCAACTTGCGTATTCAAAGATTTCACTATTAGATCTATGTCAACATTATCAAAGGCTGTTTTATAATGAAGACAATGCAAATAGGCAGCTTTTTGTTTATCCTAGAAGTTGTGTTAGAATGAACATGTGGTCAGTTGTTCTGTGGTTTTTCTGAAGACCTGTTTGTTGCCTTGGTTGTTGATTGTCAAGATGCTCTGACAGTCGAGTAACTATGACCTTGTAAACAACTTGTTGAGGTGAGATGAGAGGAATATAGGATGATAGTTTCTCAGATCTTTCCTATTGTCCTTCTTATTAAATAAGATAATATTCTGCTTCTTCTACAGCAAGATTATTTTCTCCTCTTTCAAATATTAATCGTAGGACAAAGATTTTCCTCAACTGCTCTTTTCCACACTACATTTGTATTGTTATACCATCTTTCCCTGCAGCTGTATCTCTCTTCATCATCTTTAAAGGATTCTCTGTTTTGATGACCAGAAACGTGAGTGACACGTTTTCTAATGCTTGTGATGATGGAGGATTAAATGTCACCGGTGATTTAAAAAGATTGACGTAAGAGGTTTCACAAACTTCCTCCACCTCCCTTTTGCCTGTCACCATGAGCTGTCTTTGTTCTTGAGCACTGTACCTTCAATTTATATAGTGCTCTCTTTCTCCTGCATCTCTTTTTTTCTCCTCTTTTTGCATCCACATTAGCTTTTTTAATCTATAATTCTGAAAGTCACTGACCAGATGCTGTCTTGTCATGTAGAGAAGGGAGTACTCAATGTCATCTTCCATGTTTCTCTTCATAGTCTTCCTTTTCTTTAGCATTTTCCTTGTTTTCTCTGAAATCCTTCCACCCAGTTCTTGCTGGTTTATAGTTTTCATTTTCCACATGCAGCTTTTAATTTCTCAATCAATAAATTATCATTGATTTCATCGAGCTAACTCCAGGATTCCTTCTTGATAGCATCTTGCCATTGAGTCATATTGAAGATCTTAATTTGCTGGTCCTGTATTGTGATGTGCTGTGCTTCTTTTCTCTCTAATTTTGTTGGTAATGATATTTGCCTGTAGCAATCAACAGTTGCTGTTAGTGTTGAATGACACTGTGACTGAGATGTCCTGCAATGTGCATTGTTTGTTGACTGGGATGTAGTCAATCTTATTTTGATGCTCAGTGTTTTGAGTTATTCTGGTCCATCTCTTTTCCAGATCTTTTCCTGGATGGGCTGTTCCCAATGTAAAGTCTTTTTGCTTTGGCCATAGTTCCTCTTTTTTTATTTCTCTTTCACAGTCAAAATTTTCTGACATGTGTCTTCCCCTGTCATCCTTTTTTCAGTTTCTTTTCAAATCTTCCATCATGATGGTGTAAGTGGATTTGTGAGCTAGCACTTTTTCTAAGTCTTGATAGAATTCCCCCACTTCATCATCCTTGTTCTGGCATGTGGAACATAGGTTTGGATTGTTAAGGTAAAAAACAAAAAAAAAAGTTGTCAGAGGTGTTAACTGTATCAACTAAATATTGTCATCATCTTTATTTGATGTCCTCTTTTCCATACTTTCATCAGCCAGATGGAATTTGTTGAGACAGATTTTTCTATGGCCAGATGCTTTTCCTGTTGCCAACCTTCACGTTTCCAGGTAAGGTAATATTTCCTAGAGCAAGACATGTCTTTTTATGAAAGACTTGGAAGCACACAACAGTGTTTGTGTGAGAGAGATTCTTTTGAAGACAAGGATACACACGCACACATATGAGCAGCAGCTTCCAGTCTTTGTCTACCAAACCCATTCACAAGGCTTTGGTTGATCTGGAGCTATAGTAGAAGATACTTGCCCAAGGTGCCACACACCTGAATCCAAGACCACATGGTTGGGAAGTAAGCTTCTTAACTGCACAATTAACAATTTTAAGAATTTATTGTTGATACCTCTTTTTGTTTTCTCTTTGTTTAGTTTTTCAACCTCCAAGACTACAATTAGCAGAACCTGGAGAAATCCGGGAAGAGTATGAGAAAGCAGTTAAGAAGGTAATTTATTTGTATTCATTTTTTTTTTTTGTATTATGCTTCTTAGTTTAATTTCAGATTATTGATGTTTTGTTTTTATTGTAATTAGTCGTTAAGGTGGTGAAGTTGTAGAATCATTAGCACATTGGAGGAAATGTTTAGAGACATTTCTTTTGGCTCTTTACATTTTGAATTCAAATTCTGCTAAGGTCAACTTTGTTTTTCATCTTTTCAGGGTCACTGACATAAATATCAATCTTATACTGGGATCAAATGTAGTTGACGTACCTCTTCCCCTTAAACTTGCTGTCCTCATAAAAAGAATTATGGATCTCTTATAGATTCTTCAATTATTTTTTTTTTAACTAAACAGTTTGAAACCTTGTATACTGATGTAGTTTCTCATGCTGAACACAGTTTACTTTCAACATTTTTGACAAAATTTCATATTTTAGAAGTTATTTCTTGTTAAAGTTGTCATATTTGGGTAATTTTAACCAATCAACTGAAGAAACCTACTGCTGTTTGCAATAGTAATCGAAGAGCAACAACTCCGGATCATCTCTACTGAATGTATTTTTCAACCACATGTGGATTAGTAGAGATGACCTGGAAGTTGTTGCTCCTCGATTTCTATCGCAAACAGCAGTAGGTTTCTTCAGCTGAATACATGTTGGTTGGTTAAAATTACACAGATATGGCAACTTTAACACGAAATAACTTCTAAAATATGAAATTTTGTCAAAAATGTTGAAAGTAAACCGTGTTCAGCATGAGAAATTACACCAGTATATGAAGTTTGAAACTGTTTAGTTAAAAAAAATAATTTTAAAATCTGTGAGCCAAACTGAAGAGATCCAGAGTTATTTTAACCAATTGGGTCTTCATCAAATATATCCATCATTGTTGTATATAATGTATAATCAGTGTATATAATAGTGCTGAAGCACTATTTTGTAGCTTACAATAGTAAAAAATGCTTTTCCAGGCTTGACTGTTGAAATTGTGGTGTACTTTCAGCTAAATGAAGAAAGAGAAGCACAAAAACAGAAAGAGGAAGAAGCAAGTGTAGCTCTCTTAAACTCCCTTCGTGAAGAAGAAGAACGGTTAAGACGTGAACAACAGAAATTAGAATCACAACTTAAAAAAGATGAGGAGCTAGCTCGTCTGTTGGAGGTTAGCCATCTCTTCAGTTTGCCATGTTTTTACTTGTATTTATTTCGTGCAAAGTATTTTTACTTCACTCCATATATCAATAAGTTGGTTGCTACTGTCACCTTGTCCTTTTTTTACTATAGTAAGCTACATAAGTTTTGTGGTGTGACTAGTAGTTTACTAACCAGTATGTTGGTGAGACATGCATGTGTGCCTGGTCCTGAGGTGTTTGGAATTTTTTTTGGTTTCTCAATTGATTTTTTTAGATTTTTAGGCATCTGATGGTTAGGATGGAGTCAAAACTTTGGTTAAATGAAAAATGAGTGTTTTTCAATATGTGTTCCATCTTTGTGTGGTTTATTTGGCAACTGATTAATCAAGAAATATCTAATTAAGAGCTTGCTTGATGTTGCAGTGAAGGTGTATTACTGAGCTGATTTGGTAGAAGGAAACTGAAAAAAGCCTGTTGTGTGTGTAACATATATATACATGTATATGAATGTTTTTGTGTGTCTCGACATTGTGTGATAATTGTAAATGACTTACTGCCTTACAAGTGGTGGTGTTTGTTTCCAGTCTTTTGTGAATACATTTGGCCATAGGGAAATAATACCTTATTTAGGAACAGGTAAAAGTTAATGACCAGCAGTAGAAAATCTGCCTCAGTGAATTCCATCTGACCCATGCAAGTATGGTAAAGTGGATGTTAAAATGATGATATAATATTTCATTGTTAGTTTTATGATTTATGTCGGATATATATATATATATACACACACACACATGCAAGGTTTCTGTCTTTCTCAGGTTTGTTTCCTTGTTTAGTTACTTGATGCTGAGTTCAGTTGTGTGTAGTTTTGGTGTATTGTATTTCTGATTGACTCTGCTTTTTATGAGACTGGCTATTTCTGGTGTGTAATTGGGGTTATATTTTTCTTCGCTGTGTGGCTAAGAAGCTTCCTAGTCATGTAGTCTTGGGTCCAATCCTACTGCATGTACCTTAGGTAAATGTCTTTTACTATAGCTCTGGGCCAACCAAAGCCTCATGAGTGGATTTTGTAGATGGAAACTGAAAGAAGCCCATCGTTTGTGTGTGTGTGTATCTTTGTCTAGACATCATTTAATGGTTGTAAATGAGCATTGCCGTTTACTTTCAGTTTTCTCTGAAAAACATGTCTGGCCATGGGGAAATATTACCTTGTTTAGAAATGGGTGAGGGTTGGCAACAGGAAAGGCATCTGGCTGTAAACGATCTTCCTCAACAAACTCTGTCTGACCCATGGAAGCATGAAAAAGCGGGTGTTAAATGATGCATGTACTGCAGTGTCTATATCAGTGATTGTGTTGCTGTTTAACCCTCATAACCTTGGTTCTGTTTCCTGATGAACTCCTTCCGTTGTGATTTTTTTCTATTTAAAGTTTGTAAAAACATTTTTACTTTCCTCATTTATCTGCAAGTGTGTTGTAATGATAATTGGTAGGTGGTCCAAGGAGAGTTAGGAAATATTTGTCTCGTGGTTGTTATAGCTAAGTGTGTGGAAGCAGCAGCAGCTTTATTGTTGAGTTGTAGTTGGCTTGGTGAGGTTGTGTGTTGGTGTGAATTCTTTAGAATATAAAGAGTTCAGATGTGATGCTACTGTACCACATCTTTTCCATGTTTGCATGGATCAGATGGAATTTGTTGAGACATTTTCTACAGCTGGATGCCCTTCCTGTTTCCAAGCAAGCTAATATTTTCTCATAATTTTGATATGTATTTCAAGAAGACTAGAAATGAACAACCCCGCTTGAATGATGATGATGATGCTCATTTACAATCATCACATGATGTCTAGACAAGAGTACACACACACATGCATCTCTATCTTTCTATATGTATAAACATGATGGGTTTATTTTTCCATTTGTCTACCAAATCCACTCACAAGGCCTTGGTTAGCCTGGGGCTATAGTAAGAAATACCCAACGTGTCACCCAATGGGACCGAATACAAAACCGCTTGGTTGGGGAGCCATCTTCTTAACTACACAGCCATGCTTTGCTCTTTGCTCACGAAAGTTGTTTCTATTTATATACAGAATGCACATCAATATATATAACCAAACCAGCTCTGTTGTTTGGTCTTGAGTGTAACTTGGGATACTGGGAGTTTGATCAGGTATTCAGAAGGTATCCTGAGTGATTGCTGTGCCAGTGTTGCAAGTGATTATGAAATCTTTTAGTTCCATAAATGTGTTTTTAATGTTGTACTGGAAAAGGTTGTGTTTTTCTGCTGCATTTAGAAAGTTTGCTTTTGAGTGAAAGCTTTAACCCTTTCGTTACTGTATTTCTGACCAAAATACACTCTTCATGAGTTTCAATTAAATTCTATAATAATCATGAATTTAGACTAGTTTCATTAAGCAACTGTAACTTTTTTTACTCATCAACATATTAATGTGATATTTGGAACATAATTAAAGAAAGGGCCCTTAATCAATTTTATTGCATAACCTTTGTCTCAAAATGACTCTAATTACAGGTAAATCCAGGTAAACTAAGCAAAATGTAAAAATATTAAAATTTTGTTTAAACATACCATAGAAAATGAATCATCAGCTAATATTCAATTAGGTATGCAACAAAATTTTGATATAGAAGAATTGTGCACATCACTAGATTATCAGTAGAATTTAAAGCATGGAAGAACAGGTGTACCATAAAGGTGAAATAAACTGAAATATTGGAATTTGTTTTTGAAGAAAACTAGAAAATTAAATATATCAACTAAATGAAATATACTCACACACATGCATGAATAAACAGGAACATATATAACGAAGATTTACAATAGAAATTAAATCAAACTCGTCATTCACCTTACAGGTAAATTAAAATTACAAGTAAATAAAAAGTAAAACGAAGTAAATTTGAAAAATATTTATGCAATTTAATCATACATATATTCACAATATTTCTATCATGGAAAGTTGTAAAACGTCCCACTCTACATACTGCAACCTTGCAGTATGCACATTGGAAAGACGTTTCAACTGGCCACCCACTGAGAATTTTTCTTTGTTGATAGACATTCACAGCACTGCTTTTTGCGACCCCTGATTTTTTCTAATTTATGGAGATCAACTGAACTCAGAGGGATATCTCTCTGGCAGGCTTTGCTTTTCCTTCCTGTAGTTATTTTTTTGGAGGAATAACCTGCCCTCAATTGCGTTGCTACATCTGCTCAGAACTGCAGATGGTTGCACTGCTTGTGAGCCCCTCTTGATTTGGTATGTAATATAAATGCATTTACAATGCTCATATTTACTATACACCAAACCAGGTATCGCCACCATTTATTATCCGGTCTACCAACCAGATAATAACTCCTCATGTGGTTCAGCCGATCCACACCACCCATGTACCTGCTATAACCAAGGTTCACAAACAGGGTGCCATTTTCATCTACACATGGTTGAGCACTGGTAGATAGAAAATTCATCTGCCTTTTATCTCGCTAGCAGATTTCCTTTCTGCTGTTGGATTATTTCACCTCTTTCTTTCAATTTTGCTTTTCTTATATCCAACGGCAGCCCTTTTCTGCCAGCAATTACTGTAGCCCACGTATTCGTTGTCACAGTTTCTAAATACACCACAAGTTTGACCGAACTGAAAAATAGGTCAAAAAATAATATACAGCATTGGTTATGGTATGGAATTGATAAATTCCAGACCACATCGTACCCTAGGCCATGCTGACTAACATTGTTGTCTCTTTTCCCTGCATAAAAACTAAATTCACAGCAGTACTCACAAACTTTGATTGTCCATTTCATGGGCTTTCCTAGCATATACTGTTTGTTTACATTCTGCATAACAGTTTGTTTCCACAGTGATTGCTTCAAACAAGCATACTGGAAAAAATGAGGAAAAAAAAAGTCTAACGGTTTCGCTTTCCTGAGAAAGACTATGGGTAGACCCCGTCTCCTCAGAAAAATTGTTAATAAAAACATTTAAAAACTTTTTACTCCATTCCGATGTAAAATAGTCTTCGCTGTTGCCACTTTCAGTTTCTTCAGAATCACTGCTTTCGGATACAGAAATATCCGATTCATTCTTGTACACCATGTGCTTTTGTATCTCATTCATTCTTTTTCTCGATATCTCCATATCTTCTGCTGAAAAACCTTCAAATTCAGAATCACTGCTTGATAGCACGAAACTCCTATTCATTTTCAAAGTTGAAAAAAAAATCAGCATCGGAAAAATGTGGAAAAAAAATCTCCCAAAATTCACTAAGTTCAGATATCACGTTAAACAATGTTGGATTACTATAACTCAACTATTTACAAAGTGAAATCGTGTATTCACGAATGTACTAATGAGATTTGTGTTCAAATTCACATCTAAATAACAATGGGTCCTCTTGGCTGGGTTGGTCTTATAAACTGGTTTGTATCGAAAGGGTTAATGGATTCTATGCAGTCCTGTGATGTTCAGGAGATAACAAGGGTACTTATCTCTTTCATTGCAGTTCATGTCATTGTTATTTTCCCTGTAAAGTCTTGTATTTTTTCCAGAGTGTTTTTTAATCATGTTTATGTAAATAATTTTGTATTCTTTGTAAGACACCGTTTTAGCAGGTGCAAACCTTCTAATCAGAAGCCTGCTTCAAACAGGGCTGATTTGGTGGCAGGGGAGTAAAAATAACTATATTTTTTTACTTGAAGAAAACTACTTACATTAATCCTATCTTCCCTGTCGTTTTTAATATTACTTTGCTTGGAAACATTTGAGGGTTGGTGACAGGAAGGGCCTCAATAAACTCTGTGCAATTCATGCAAGCATGTATTCGAGTGGATGTTGAAATAATGATAGATTCTATCAGTGTCCAGTTTCCCAGCCAAGACTTGTTCCATTTCTTTCTTGTTAATGCCAGACTATACAAAACATTAGTTCTTTCCCCTCTATCTCTTTAGTGTTTCTGCTAATGAGAATTGTAAAAACATGAAATTTTCCATTCTACACTTTCTGCAGTGAATTGGCTGAATTATTAGTGATGGATAGAATGGTTTGTGTTACTTGTTTAGATTCTCTGCTATCTGAGTTGAACTTTGCCTTTCATCCATTGAAGGTTGATAAAAAAGTACAACTTCAAGCTGATGGATTGATGGAACTGGATGAATGTTGAAATGAATGCTTTGTGGCACTTCTGAGTTCAATTTCTGCTATGGCTTACACAGGTAGTAGACATACTCTGTTGCTCAGGTTAATACTGCTTCCTGGCACCTTGAGTACCTTTAACAAAGTCTACTCTATTGCAAGCTTTTGAGTCTCTGTAAAAGATCATGGGCACTATCTTTCCCTCTGACCAAAAGATAAAAATAGAAAAAATATATAATCGATTAAATTTTTTACTTTAATAATTAGAAAGAAAAAAAAACCACTACTATATTGCTTTTTTGTTCTTCTTTAGTCTGTAGGTACTCCAGCCCTGCATGGGAAAGATGAGAGAGTGTTGGATAGTGAGCAGAACATTTCAGTGATGGTCAACAAAGTTGAGGAAAGTGGAATGATTGATGATATTACTGGCTGCAATTCTCTTCAGCCAGTAGTGGTCATTGAAGACCATTCAGAGATAAGGAAGACCAGTTCTAACAGTCACTCACTGGAAACAGACTCTTTGGTAGCTGAAAGTAGTCAGTTGAAAGATGATGATTTCAATAGAACTTTTGAAGCTGCTGACACCCCAGATAGTCCCACCTGGTCAGCAGATGCTACCTCTCCTACATTGAACTGCAACAATGTACCCAAACCCAACACATTGTCCTTCATCAAAACCCCTTTAAAACAGTTTAATTCGTTTGGCATAAAAGATTCTGAGCGTCGAATATTGTTTGAGAAGAAACTGAATGTGAATAAAAAAGATGTTGGAAGAAGCCGCATTTCAAGTGTTCATTCGAAACTGAAGCCAAACGTGAAACCCGATCCGAACTCTAAATCTGCAAAGCTAGATTTGTATTTCAGTAGAAAAGACACTAACCACCATTCCGGCAACTATTTCGATGATGCTAAAGATCTCACAGAAGAACAGGACAGATTGTTTGCATTAGCACTCCAGAAACAATATGATCTAGAATTCAAACTTTCTGCAACAGTAAACCGTTCCAAAGGTACATCAGACGGATACAAGTTGAGGGCAAAGAATGAAACATCAACCAATGACAAACGCAAAAGGAGCTCAAGCAATGAGAGAGTCTCCAAGAAAGCAAAAACTTAAAAACAATTTTTTAAAAAAAACGGAAGAAATGAGTGAACATTAGCTTAAGTACTTGGGCATGTCTCAGGAAGAGCTCACAATTGGTGGATGACAGCACTGATTAAAAAAAAATCAACTGAAGAGTTTTCTTCACTTCCACATTGCAAACTAGATTGGCCAAATTTAGCTGATTTCCAAAAGAAAAAAAAAATTTTTTTTTTGCACTTTTATTCCATCTTCCAGAAGAATGAAATTGACAGAAACAACAATAAAATGTTATATTTTGTATTTATTTCTTAAGAAATGTCACGTTTGTATTTCTATTTTATTTTATTTTATTATTTTTTCTGGTAATTTGAATGAAGGAACTTACATAACCTCTCTTTTCAAACAGTTATGCATTGTAGGCTCAACAAACAGGAAAGCTGAATATTGTTATCTTCAATACAAAAGATGTCTTCTGTTTGACAATTTGTTTAATTCTGTGTTCTTTATATCACCCACCTCCATTCACCAAATCCCTACTATTACTCCAACCCCAATCCCTACTATTTATCATTACTCTAGAGTTGAACAAAACTCCTACTGTCAACATCTGTGTAATGTTTCAAACTAATTTTCCTCTTGTTTGTAAGACAGGGTAAACAGAAATTTTTATGTACCTGAAACAGTCATCTTAAAAAAAACACCTCCCATTTGTAATCTCTTCTCTTTAGTTTCTTAGTAATAAGTTAGAAACTATAGGTAGTTAAAATCTGGATGTTTTTGTAAACTGGCATTTCCCATAAAAATGAAATATTTCTAAACTGGAGTTAAAGCAAAAATGGAATAGTATTACCTACTATATGATGTCTACTGTATACAACAGAGTCAAGATTTGTTTATTACATCCAACTAACCTTAATATAGGCCCAGAGACTTCTAGCCTGAAGATGATGAGACCCCAGTATTACTTTAGGAGTTTTATCTAATCAGTTGTGATCCTGCCTACCCTTTTATAAGTTTCCAGCCCTATGCAACAAAAAGCACCAATGACAGACTGTTCTCACAATACACTCACATAGCTGATGAACTGCAATAAACGAAAACAGCAATGATGACTAAATGAGATGATTTGTTGACACAACTAATGAAAAATCTTTAATCTGAGTCTGGTGGAGCTTCAACAAAGGCTTTCAGCATGCTATCCACTTGCATCATCTGTAAGAAAAGTTAAAAATTAACAATTTAGTGTTTAAAAGGTTCAGTTATACAGATAATAGTTTTAAAGTATTTAATACTTCACTATTAATGCTAATACAGACAGCTATCACACTAGTTATCTATAATATAAGAGAGTTAGTCTCTGATGAAAGATGCTATATCAATTAGGTTTAGTCAATACCCACTTCCTCTACTTCCATCTCTCTCATTGCTATTATGCAAAAGTGTAGTAAGTTCAAAATGTTGCTTTTTCAGAAAACGAAAAAATAGTTTCACCATTCCATAGCACACTGTTGCCTACATTTTGACAATTTTTGATATCTTGGCATCTGAAGCAGCTGGAGATACAATAGTTTGACCAAAAGAACCAGCTATTGCAAGCAGACATAAATATTGAAAAACATACATTTGGCCAAACTTGGACATACAACAGTTTAACATAATAGCAATGATATATATATATATATATATGTGTATGTATGCACATTTTCTTCATTTTCTGGAGTTATACATCATACAGATTAGAGCAAACGAGATTTCTAAATTGCAATTTTTCTTTCATCATTTTAGCCCTATCTTTTTTAATAATCATATTTTACTTATTTTGCTTTGGAAAATAACTAGCGTTCCAGTTGATCTCATCAGCAAAACAATCTGCTTGTGAAATTAACATGCACGCGGCTAAGCACACAACAGACACGCATACTCTTAGCATAGTTCTCAAGTTTTCAAACAGGGGAGATAAGCACCTCTCTGAAACTAGGCTCTGGATGCTGGCTGGAGGTGCTTATCTCCCCTGTTTGAAAACAAGGATACAGTATGCTTGTGTCATTTAGCCAACTGGAAATGGTCTTTCCTGGGACTGTCACATTAAGTTGGTAACAAACCATTACTTTTTATATATATATAGTTATCGTTTTTTTGGTTGTGTGTATGTGTTTATGTCTTCAACAAATAGACAATGCAACACAGACTTTGAACAAATTATGAATGTATATGCATGATTAAAAAGTTTTTTTAACTGGCAGAGCATCGTGTTAATTGAAAGGAATGTAACTGGCCTCGTTAGTTTCTTCACTTGCCTCCTCAGCACTGTTTTCTTCTTCTGCAGAATCTTCACCACACTCTACATACTGTATTGGATAGAAAGATTGTTTTAGCCAACATTAAATAAACTGTATTGGAACTTGGCAACCTAGCAGAGACAACACAGATAACCTAAGTCAGCAGGTGACAGGAATTTTAGCAAGCGGGGTCACTAATTCATAGTCTGGTTCTGTGATGATGGTCAGTACACTTGACCATCAACAATCCAACCCACTAGCAGTAAGTAGGTACCACTGTATGTATCTCAGTGTACTACATCCATGACCAACACAACAATCAACAGTCTAGTCTATCTGTATAGGCACCAGGCTTACTGTGAAGGCAGGTGGCTCAGTGGTTAGAGTATTCAGCTGATGATCGTAAGGTCATGAGTATGGTGTATGATTCACAACTGTGAAAAAACAAAAGCCCCTACACAAAACTCCATTAATAATCATTCGTAGGGAAACCAGAGACAAATACCACTCCAGGGGAAGGAGAGGATCCTGAGAGGGAGAGAAAAAAATTACTGCAGTAACAGATGGAAGGAAGATATAACACAGCAGTGTGTTCAGTTACTCAAGGCTTCCTTATCACTGGGGCGTGTGTATATAGTTACACATCACATGTAAAAAAGGGTTGTTTTTAATGATTTATGGCTTAGAGGGTTTAAGGGCCCATGTAGGACTAGCATATTCCATGGGAGAAGATTGAAATGCTTTAAGGTTGATAACCTTATTTCATGTGTGATGGTGGTGGTGGCTGGAGTAGAACGAAGAGTAGATTGTTAGAATAGCAGAGTGAAGGGTCAGCTGGAGTATCAGAGAGAGTAGTGGAGCATTGAGTGAAATGCTGTGGGGTACTTTGTTTGCCTTTAGAGTTTTGAGTTCAAATCCTGCCTGTGTTGTCTTTCATTCTTCAGGAAATACGGGTAGAAGTGTCAATTGAAACACCCACCCCACATGCTGTGCCAATGTAAAGTAAACTCCTAATTAAACAACAACAACAACAGCAGCAGCAGCTTTATTACCTGAATATCAGAGTCTGAGTGAATGGGTTCAGCAGAGTTTGACTCTGATGGCGGTTCACTGACAACGTCATCCATAGCGTCACCCCTGGCAGAGATTGGGTCCATATGGATCACTTCCGATGGTGCTGCCATTTGTGGCATGGAGGTGGAGGCTTGAGAAGAACTGGCTCCCTGGAAGAGAGAGAGATCCCACATAAATCAGAGAGAATAAAATCGGCATCAGTGGTGAGACAAGGGGCCACCTATGAAATGGCAGAACCTTGAAGTTTTGATTTCCTACTGAGAGAAATGAACTAATGTGGAGAAACAATTGGAATGGAAGGATAAACAGCAAAGTTGATGTCAGTGAGAGGGAAGGGATTAATCAGTTATATATGCTGTGGCTGATGCCAGTGTCATCTAACTGGCACCTGTGCCATTGGCACGTGAAAAGCATCTTTCGAGTGTTGGGCCCCACAAAGACAATGTGGCCGATGCTGGTGTCGTGTAACTAGCACTCATGCTGGTGGCTCATAAAAAGCACATTTCGAGCATTGCGCCTCATGGAGGTAAATACAAATTACAGAGACCTTTGGCAATATGCCGTGCTTCACAAGAAGACCCACCAAGCCAAGTGAAATCGTAGTTGTGGCAAACACTGGTGTTACACAACTGGAACCCGTGCCCATGGCATGTAAAAGCATCCATTACACTCTCAGAGTGGTTGGCATTAGGAAAGGCATTCAGCACTCAACTGCTAAGCTCTTTCTCAACTCCTCATCAAACCCATGCCAGCATGGAAAAGCAAACATAAAATGAATGAACATATGTGTCTTTCTCTCACTGATGTAGAAGACGGGCAGTGACAAGGACCCACACAAGCCCACTCAAACTAATGAGGTTGATGTGGTTCGTTAAGCCTGAACATCATCTGCAAAACCACCACGGGTAGGGAAAACCCAGCCAAAGACATCCAGGAGTCAGGTGACGGTATTAACCTAGGCCTGCAAAAATATGTCAACTGAATCAGAAAATAATTCAAAGTACTTCTGAAATCCTTACAGCTGAACATCAATTTTGCCACCTTTAGAAGGTCCTTTTTTGGGGGTGTGGAGGGGAGAAGAGTAGAAACTTATATAAAGCAAGCCAGTCAAATGCAGCCTGGAAACTATAACCTATGTACAAGTAAGTTAATCAAATGCTGCTTGTAAATTAGCAAAGCAATCTATAAGCTGACACTCCAGGGACAGTTTTCTATTGACATTATTTTCTGAATTAGATTTAACAACCTGGTTGCCACCCTGTTGCAGCAAGTATTGAACGAGCCAAATATTGAACAAGTTAACAAGGTCAAAGATCCAATGTAAAGTGCGAATATGTCCTGGATAATCTTTGTACTTCTGCAATTAGGTGCAGACCAACTTGGTTATTGAGGCATGAAAGACATCATCTTGATGCTGGTGTCTTTCATGCCAGCTGACACTGTCCTTGTATGTTACGGTGCAAACAAGGCTGTGCATTGGCAAAAGCTCTTCCTTGTATAAGGAGAAAGGTAATATGTTCAGTGTTGTATTATATTAACAATTGTGGAGCAAACATCAGCGAAAAAAATCTAAAGAATAAAAAAAGTGCCTTTCTTGAAATATTTATTCTACTCCAAATCAGACACTCCCCTCTTAATCTTGCTGTCCGAAATGCAGCAAACTTATGACTAGTCTATTGGTAACTTGTAATTAACGATGCTACTCCTTACTAATTGCAATATAAAATAAAGTATTTTCTCATTACATTTTAATTTTGTAGACCACTTCAAACACAATTCATGTAATTTTAAGATTTCTAAGATGAAAACAGACTAGCAATGATGAATTACAAAGAAATGATGTTATCAAAATTCAAATTTCAAATACAAACATAAAAACGTGTGTGGCATGTGCTATGTCAATTTTCCCACTGACCTCGTCAAAAGAGATAGTCTTCTTAAAGCTGTCTGTGTTCGATTGGCTGAGAGAGAGGGTAGGCAAGTAAGCGAGAGATTCTGAACTAACATTTGTCTGTTTTTGTTGTGTTCCGCCAAATTCTGTTTGTAGTGGGAAGCTGTTGAATGATGCCTGTCTAGGTTCCGATTCAGGAAGGTTTTCCATCATCCACATACTTGGTCGACTAGAACTGATTTTGACAGTTTCGGACTGTGGCTGTGTTGATACAGTCTGGAACATGACAGAGCGGCAAGCAATAGCTATGAACTCAAAACTACTCATGGCTTCTTGACAATAACTGGAAACCTGTAAAAGAACATAACAGAATAACTAAAATCTGAACATATATATATATGTATAAGACATCACAAACATTAATTCAAGACAGAAAAGTACAACGGCTCATGGACAAGGCTTGAACTAAATATCTAATCATGTCCATATTATCTATAACAACAAATTGTAGACTTTCCTGTCATAGACGACTGATGGGAGTTGTGCAATTTCTTGCAGAACCCACACTCCTGATGATTTGCTTATGCTGTACATTAGCTCACTGCTTTCAAATTTACATGGTGGTGGTAATGATGGAAATAATGGCAGTGTTAATAATGATAGTAGGTGACTGTGAGGGGAGTTGTTGCTGTTTAACCCTAGGCCAGTCCTGATCAAATAGACCAATGATCAGAGAGATTCTAGCTACGACCACCACATGCCAGATGTCAAAGTGATTGAATAGCAACATGAAACAAAATGTTTTCTCAAGAGCACAACACACTGCCTGGTCTGGGTATGAAGGCCACAACTGCAAGATCATGAGTACGACACCCTAACCACTAGCTATGTGTCCTCACTACAACAACAACAAATACTACCTGCCATTCCACCTTCTTAAAAAAATTACAAAAAAAACCCTTTCTTTTTTCAGCTATAGATACATGGTCTCAATCCAGTGAGTGGGACCTCTTTTGCTTTCCTCTCTTATACTATCTACTATCACTTAAAAATCAATTAATCCATAATTTGAAGAGATGTAGCAATGTGGAGTCAGTTGTCATAGCAGAATAGATGTAGTGAATTGTGTGATACAAGTTATCACAAAATACATGTAGCACTTGCAGAAAGTAGGATTGTAAGGAATCTTGCAGTGTTTATGCTTTTATAAGATTATTAAAGCAGAAAATAAAGCTGTTTGACCAAGACCTGAAAGCACAGTGTGGATATGATCTGACTGCAGAATGTGATGGTGGTGATGATGATTACGATAACGATGGAAATAATGATAGTGTTTATGATTGTCACAGTTGTTGCTGTTTAATTCTAGGTCAGCCCTGATCAAACAGACCAATGAACAAAGAGATTCTAGCTATGACCACCCGTCGTTTTTTCTTTCAGACAGTGTACTTCAGACTATTCAATGCGTTTGTCTTTGGGAGATGGTCAGAAGTGATTTGACGGAAATTCAACTGTTACTTCTAACAAGTCAAAGAACCATGTAACCTCCTTCAATGGTTTGTGTTGTTGATGATGATGATGATGACAATGGTGTTGATAATGTAAGACTTACCTCTAAATCAGTGTCTTCCTGCGATGCTCGGTTCAACAGGGACATAATAGCAGCTATGGGAGGACTGTAGTAGGCATGACGGACTGTACCCAGAGCCACTAAACAGTGGTATTGCTCTTTCCGACGCTTACCAGTCATTTGGTGTGGAAACTGCTGCAGGAGTGAAGTCTCGATGCATTGCAACAACGATACCTGAATGTCCTGGATGAAAAGGGGAAAGAGTCACCATCACCTTGTTGGTAATTCATTAAAAAAATCATGACCGCCATGTTTGTTGGTAGTTGCTGTTATATACCAGTGTACAAGACATACTTTTTTCAGTGTCACATAAAAGCACTCATGCTGGTGCCATGTTAAAAGCACTCAGCACACACTGTAAAGTGGTTGGTGTTAGGAGGGGCATCCAGCCATAGAAACCAAGGCAAATAAGACTGGAACCTGGTGCAGCTCCCCTGCTTGCCAGCTCTAGTCAAACTGTCCAACCCATGCCAGCATGGAAAACAGACGTCAAAGGATCATGATATAACAAAAAATTGCCATGCGTCTGATGCAATCATATTATGGATGCTATACTGAACATATGATGAAACATTAAATTTCTTTTTACTACAAAATATACTTTTAAAGTAGGTGTACATCTTATATGCTGGCAAATACGGTAATTAAAACTAAAACCAATATCATGTTGATAATTGAAAATGGAATAAAAAAGTGAAAAGTAAAAATTTCTATAACGAATTTTTATACTCAAGAGAATCCACAGTGGTTTGAATGAAAGATATAACATAATGCCTGGATTATTAACACATTCATCTGGTCCTTGGGTGTTGCTGGCTTTGAACAGTGGTCCTAACACACGAGCAGGTCCTTGGGTTGCCTTTAGCAGAACTTATTTTACTATATTTTGATCAAGTCACTATTGTAAAGACTATTGTAAAGACTATTGCAGTGATTGCCTGGAGGACTATGATAAATAAGAGGGGGCTGAGGACGGAACCTTGGTGGACCCCTACCTCGACCCGGAATTCATTGCTGTACTCATTTCCAACCCTCACCTTACTGGCAGCATCTCTGTACATGGCTCGCACAGCTCTCACTAACCATTCTTCTATCCCAAGTTTCCTCATTGACCACCAGATAAGGGATCGGGGGACCCTGTCAAAGGCTTTCTCCATGTCAACGAAAGCCAGGTACAGAGGTTTATCCTTAGCTAGGTATTTCTCCTGCAGCTGTCTCACTAGAAATAAGGCATCAGTAGTGCTTTTACCTGGCACGAACCCAAACTGCATCTCATCTAAATTGATTCGCTCCCTAATTAGTTGGGCTATGACCCTCTCTGTAACTTTCATAACCTGATCTAACAGCTTGATGCCTCTGTAATTATTTGTATCTAAAGCGTCACCTTTACCTTTGTAGCAGTTGACTATGATGCTGCTACACCAGTCATTGGGTATGACTCCTTCGTGTATCACCTGGTTCGTAATACGGGTGACTAGGCTATAGCCAACACTGCCAGATATTTTGAGCATCTCTGCAGTGATTCCTGATGGGCCGGGGGCTTTCCCGGTCTTCATACTCTTAATTGCTTTATCTACCCTGGTACTATCAACTCGGATAGCTGGTCCCTCTATTGGGTCGACATACGGCAGGCTCTCTTCCTCCCATTCATTCTCTTTATTAAGCAATCTATCGTAGTGGCATCTCCAGACCTCTTTCTTTGCAGCCTCATTTAGTGCAAGCGTACCATCATCCATGCGAACACATTTCTCTCCTACAACATCACTATTCTCTCTCCTACACTGTCTTGCAACACGAAATACCTCGAGTCTTTGGTCCTCACGGCGCAGAACATTGGCAAATCTTTTCTTATCTGCTTCCCCTCTGGCTAAATAAACCTGTCGCCTAGCCTCCCTTCTGGCACATTGGTACGATTCCCTGCTACCACCGTTCTTCCAGTCCTTCCATGCCTGTTTCTTTTGTCTAATAGCCTTGTCTACCTCCTTGTTCCACCACCACGTTACTCTGGGTCGGGAGGGGACCTTACACCACCCACAAATCTGGTCGGTGGCTTTCAACAGGTTGTCCCGCAGAAATCTCCAATTGTCTTCCACGTTGTATGATGCTATATCCCCTTCTATTTCGTTAAATGCTTCAAGTAACTTGTCTCTAAGTCTCTGTCCATTTGCAGGGTCTTTAAGCTTCCACACCCTTCTCCTCCAAGCCGGTCTAATTCTGGGCACCCATTTTGCCTTGATCCCAAAGTCGCTAACTACTAATCTATGTTGTGGGGTACATTCTTCGCCAGGGAAAGATATGCATATATATGTGTGCACATATATATATGTGTGTGTGTGTATATATATTTATATATATATATATATATATATATATGTATATGTGTATGTGTATGTGTATGTATGTGTACATGTATATATATGTGTATGTGTGTTGTATTTGTATGTATGTGTGTGTATATATATATATATATATATATATATATATATATATATATATAATATATATATATATATATATGTGTGTATACATATATGTATATATGTGTGTGTTTGTGTATATATGGATAAGTATACAGGTAAAGTGTATGTATGCATATGTATACGGGTAAAGGAACGGGTAATATAGTATAGTAAAGAGAAATAAACAAAATAATTAATTAATCTAGTGGAAATCCACAGGAGAGCAATAAAAATAGAAAATTTAGGAGTTATCTCCCCTATAATAACAAAGACGAAATCTAACGAGATTCTAAGGATTTAATAATAGTTATGTATGTGTTTTTTCGTGTTTTGTTCGAATGGTAACCACTCCTGAAGAAGTGCCAAATGTCTAAATCCAATGGACCAGTCACTGGATAAGTTTGGCACAGAAATGTTAACAGAGTGGTGAATAAATCGATATATCGAGTTTGAAGTCTCTGTCTCTTTTGAATATGAAAATTTAAAAGTTTAAAAACCTTATATATATGTGTGTGTGTGTGTGTGTGTGTGTGATCATCATTTAATTTCCGTCTTCCATGCTGGCATGGGTTGGATGGTTTGACAGAGTTGGCCAGGCACCTAATATCCACCATCAAGTAGAGTGGATAGAGTGCTTTTTATGTGGCACAAGCACAGGCAAGGTTAGTTTAGGCATGGTTCTTACAGCTGGATGCCCTTTCAAATGCCAACCACTTTACAGTGTGGACTGGATGCTTTTTATTTGGCACCAGCACTGGCAGGGTAACCAAGTAACTTGCAAGACAAAGAATTTTGAGAGGAAAGGTGGCATTGGGGAAGGTGATTTTGTGTCAGATGAAAGGTTCGAGTGTAATGGAGACAGAGAAGCAGAAACAAGTGTCTTGCTGTAGAAGAGGTACATGGTTACCCAGCGAAGGAGAGAGAGAGAGAGAGAGAGAGAGTGTGTGTGTGTGTGTGTGATCAAGATAGATATATATATATATATATATATATATATATATATATATATATATATATATATATATATATATCTAACATAGAAAAATGGAATAAACAGAACAAGAGGAGCCATGTGGGATAGGGAGTAGCTGAAGTGGTCACAGAATGTGTGACAAAAAACTAAAATGATAAGGATTGATGACAGGACCCAACAACAACATGAACTACTGTAATAACTTACATTTAAGAATTTTGCATTTATCCTTGGACCAGTAGTGAGGATTATCCAACGCAAGGCTGTAAAAGAAACGGAATTCAATAAATCTGAATGCAAAGTATTCTAAATGAGAACATGGAGCATACAAGGTATAAGGTGCTTCTGTTGAAGACAGGGTAAAGCTAAGCCAGCAGAGCAGACTGACAAATGTAGCTGAGAGAGAAAGAGTGGCATGAACTTCAGTACTTGACTTCATTTATCAACTGTGATGATCAGGTAAGAAAACAATACAAGGACTTACCTGTAAGAGCTTTGACAGCTAAATCTCCTTCTGTGGTGTTCTGACTTTTCAATGGATTTGGTCGACCTTTTTTATTGGTGTTGAGCAGCTGGTGATGAAATGAAAAACAAATGTTAACTAAACACAACATCACCACAGGAGACATACATTCAGCAGTGTTGTCTAAACATAATATTCAGGCAAAGCATGACAGAGATGGACTACCCACAACATATATAGGCAGATATAACACCATTACACATGAAGACTAATACAACACCACTTGAGAGAGAGAGAAAAAGAAGAGAGTACCAGGACAAACCCAGCCACATGCTATCTCACCTTCATTGTTGATTCTTCAATGTTGATATCTCGAAGTATATGACTAATGAGAAATGTTGTGAAGCCCTGTCTATCAACTGCACTCTTCAGAACTTGTAGATAGAAGGCAAGGCAGGAATATATTTCAGCTTTTGTGTTCCTTGAAAAGTGAAAATATACAGAATTAAATAAAGCAAGAACGTTACTGGTTATTTTCTAATGGAAGTGGACAAAATCAATGAAAATGAACACAATTACGATGTGTTTTTAGCCTATGAATATGAACTATCATTGTCTTCCTGTTTTTTTATCCTAATTCCACTCAAATTTATGCTGGCTTACTTTATTGACCCTACGAGGATGAGAGGTAAGTGAAGTTCAATGGAATTTGGACTTAGAATATCAAGAGCCACAACCAAACTACAGCCATTTTATTAGACATCCTAATGATTCTGGAAAAAAAAAATGAAATCATCACCCATTTGATGCAAGCAGGAAACACACCATTAACAGTAGGGACTGAACCTGGGAATGTTAGCAAACACATTAATCTGTCAAATAATTACATCACTGCCACAGAAGGTACAAAAGATAGTAATGAAAAAGATTGATGACAAGCGTCACAGTTGACTGAACGACCCACCTGTATACTAATATTGTTGTGTCACTTTTGGTGCCAACAGCTTTGTTCAGGAATTTTGTGAACAAATCATTAACTATGAGAGTGAATGGTGCCAACAGACTTCGGATACTGAAAAAGACAAATGAAAACAAATTCTATAGAAACAAGAAGACAATCTAGGATTCAGAGAATGAATAAATCATGAATTATTATTTTGGATAAAACATGTGGCTGTTTCCACTGCTCCACCTTTCTATGCCCGCACAGTTCAAACACACTTCCTATAGCCAACCATCACCTGTTTCCAAGTAAGGTAATATTCTTGCATAGCTAGACATGTTTTCAAAAATTGGAAATGAAGGATACTGCAGTGTGACAGTGACACTTGTTTACAACCATAATGCACTGACTAGAATATGAGAGAGCAACACACACACATATGCATACATATATGACAGACTACTTTCAGTTTGCATCTACCAAACCCACTCTCAAGGCTCTGGACAGCTTGTGCCTATAACAGAAAACACTTGCCTAAGATGCCATGCAGTGGCCATGTGGATGGGGAGCAAAAATATATATATATATACATGTGTATGTATCTATATAGGAACAAATGTGGCTGTGGTAAGAAGCTTGCTTTCCAATCTCATGGTTCTGGGTTCAGTCCCACTGTGTGGCACCATGGGCAAGTGTCTTCTACTATAGCCTCGAGCTGACCAAAGCCTTGTGAGTGCACTTGGTAGATGGAAACTGTATGTGTGTATGCATATATATATATATATATATATATATATACACATACACACACTTCATGTGTGTGTATAGCTAGATCTATGTGCGTGTGTGTGTCTGTGTTGTCCCCAACCAGCGCTTGACAACTGGTGTTGGTGTGTTTTTGGCAAGAGAGACTGATAGAATAAGTACTAGGCTTAAAATAAAAAAAGTCCTGGGGTTGATATGTTTGACTAAAACCCTTCAAGGAAGAGCCCCAGCATAGCTGCATTCAGATGACTGAAACAAGTAAAAATATATATATACATACATATAGTCCCCTCCCATGGAAAGTGGATGTAAAAAGTGATGGTAATGACATACTCGACAAACAAAAAGGTACTTAAACCATGTAGTAGAATTTATTTATTTATTCAAAGTCGATGATTCACTCCAACACCACTTGTGTGATTATTCAAGTAAAAAAAGTTTTGTCTATTTAGGATGGAGGAGAAAGAATATGTGAGAGATGTGAATATAAAAAACTTGTGAAGTGTGCACTACACTTATTTCCATCATTTAATGTCCGTTGTCCATGCTGGGGAGCTGCACCAGGTTCCAGTCTGATCTGTCCTTCCTGACGCCAATCACTTTACAAATTGTGCTGGGTGCTTTTATATGGCACAGTGCAAGCGCCGTTACATGTTGCCACATGAGCACTTTTACGTGGAACTGCATGGGCGTTTTTACATGGCACTGCCGCAAGTGCTTCACATCACCAGAAGGATCACTTCTGCTGCGGAGTATGGGTCTCCTTGAGGACAGGAAGGTGTCAGGTATGTTGGTCTTTTGCCATCTTGCTTGAAAGGTTCAGCGTCCTGAGGTCCATCATCATTATTATTATTATTCAAGTAGCAATGCTGGGCAAAATGCTTAGCAGTATTTTGTCCAGGAATGTTTTACTGGCCTCAGGTCAAAAGCTTCCGGTAAAGTGTATTGCATCTAAGCATAACATGCAATGTGTGTGTGTGTGACAGAGAGAGAGAGAGAGAGAGAGAGAGAGAGAGAGAGAGAGAGAGAGGGAGGGAGGGAGGGAAAAAGAATTTATGATGTCAAAACTTTCACCACAACAATATCATGCAAAACAGAAGATATGCTCAATGTTAGTTTGTAAGACAAGTAACTTACTGTTTAATGAGACAAGCCAGTAAACTGGTGGCTTGCTGTATTAGGACAGGTTGGTAGGAGGTGTATAATTCTTTACGGAGGGACTGCATTGACTGTGAATGTTAATGTGAAAAGAATTTGGTGAAACACACTAAACAAGTAAAATGAGTACAAAGACAATTATAAAAAAATATGCCCCCACAAAAAAACCCTCAAGTAATAGAAATGCCATAAATGAAGTAATTAGTTTAAAATAGGCAGCTTCCATGGATATATAGTTTCATAGCTTACACACATATATACACAGCCTCATAGCTTACAAAGATATAACACACACAGACATTTATACAAACATGTTTTTCCCTGCTACCATGGGTGGGATAGGGACTTATTTGAGGAAGATTTTATGTCTAGATGACCTGTTTCCAAAGGAAGGGACCTTTTATTCCACAAGTTTTCAAAAGTGCACAGTGGCTAATACTATGTTAACAAGAAATCATAACATCATTTCATTCAAGCACTGTCAAGTGAAGTGATAGGATATCAACATTCAAACACACTTGTACACACACACACACACGTCTTTGACCGGCTGAGGGCTTTAGCTGGAGACATTTGCTCAAAACCACATGGCTGTATGGTTAAGAAACTTCCTTCCCGACCAAGTGGTGTTGGGTTTAGTCCCACAGCCTGGCACCTTAAACAAGTGTCTTCTACTATAGTCGCAAACTAGCCAAAGCCTTGTGAGTGGATTTGGGTAATAGAACTGACAGAAACCTATCATATATGTATATAAGCAAAATTGAACACATCCATAAGGTGTGTGTGTTGTTAGTGTGTGAGTTGGCTGCATTTTAGGCATAAGTATACATTCTCAGTATGCCTGGTGTTATAAACACTTGAAAGTAAGCCATAGGCAAGTGAGAGAACTCACATCAGATCCCTTCTCAGAGAAACAGACATCAATGTTTTGTCACTGTTGCGGCTTTTTATGGCCTTGTTCGGTACGCAGCATTGAAAAGTTGCAACAATGATGAAACATTGATGTCTGTCACTCTGAGAAAGGAGCCTAATGTGAGTTGTCTTGCTTGCCTACGACTTACCTTCAGGTGATTTTAACACCAGGCGCATTGAGAATATATTCTCTTATGCCTAAAATGCAGTCGATCCACAATCTAACAACACACACACACACCTTATGTGTGTGTGTGTGTGTTAGATTTTGTTCATATACACAGGACAAGCTTTTTTCAGTTTCTGTCCACCAAATCCACTCACAAGGTCTTGGTCGGCCTGAGGTTACAATAGAAAACACTTGCCTAGGGTGCCACGTAGTGGGACTGAGCCCAGAACCATGTGGTTGGGAAGCAAACTTCTTACTACACAAATATGTACATTCATATACTGAGAACAAGGAAAAATGTTACAGAAAAGAGAGGAAATTAAGTACAAAAAAACATGACTGTACCTTTTTTGAGCCAATGTCAATGAATCGGTGAAAAAGTTGAAGTATTCCAAGAATATTAAAACGGAAAGTATCAGAAGACTTCACAGCTGGTTTACTAGAAAAAGCCACAAAATAGAAACAAAGTCACTCATACTGTGAACAAGGTGTGTGCGGGAGGGAGGGAGACATTAAACAGGTTTCAAACACTGGTTATCTGCACTGGCATGGAGACTTGTCTCTTGTTAAGACCCCAGGCCAGTCCTGATTCAGTACATATATTACTTGAGGCATCTAAGCGTCGTAACCATCCGATTTTAGCCAAAAACAATTTATTTTCAATTTGGATAGAATGTTGCATCCTTGAGTAAAGCATTTCATTTTACATTACTCCAGTACACTCAACTGGAAATGTACACTAGTGGCACTTGATAGTTAATCCTGTGACAGACTAGCATTTAATTCAGGAGGGAGGGGGAGAGAGAGAGAGAGAGAGAGAGAGAGAGAGTCTTGAAAATCTGGATCATTTTTCAGCCACATAAGCCTGTGACAAACTAATAGATGTGTCCTTCCTTGCTATTTAAAAAAAAAAAAGCAGGATGTGAATTTTGGGAGGTTTTGCTGGTAATTCTAGACAGTTCAGTGTCCAAGAGAGGCTCCATTGCTAATGTTTATTGTAGCTAGAGTAGTTAGCAGTAGGGAGGACATTCAGTAGGCTAGTATCTAAACATCAAAAATCTGCCTCCCATTCATATTGACATCCAACAGTCCACATATTGACAATATTAAAAGCTGACAAATATTAAATGAGAATCAAACATTCTACAATTTAATACTTTTCATGAAGTCTTACTTACTTGATTAGATTGTCAATACAAGCCATCCCGAATCTAATTTTATAAATAAGAGCTGTTGTTCTTTTGGGCTCCTCAAACTCAGATATAGTTTTTGAAAAATTTGTCAACATGGTTGTCATTGCATTGTCCAAAACCAAGGGTTGGAAATCTATAGAAAAAAAGAAAAAATAGTATTTATTTAGAAGATTTCATATAATGAATATTAACTCACATTTTCCACCCCTTCACAATGTTTGTCCCATTTTTGTTTCTGACTGCTGAACAGTAGCGCTTGTTCTAACTCAATGTGCTGGAGCTCTATAACTTGATTTGTGTTGAAAATGATACAATCATGAAGAGGAATGTTTTTGCTTTATTTTGAAATAAAAATCAATGGGGATATGCCAGATAATTGTTATGAAATATAAAAGTGAAAATTTTATTAACTTTCAGCCATTTTCCAAATGATTAATAAAAAGAAAGTCAAAGTACTCTAGAGTCTTATTACCAATGATTTATAAAACAACAAACTAATGTGGTAAAAGTAGTTGATTGGTTAGTGTAATAGTATAACTCTATCAGTCCTGATTTAGTAAAAATATATACAGGGATTATGAAATATCAATATGTACAAACCTGAGTCTCCTTCTTCAACAATGAGGTTAAGCAGGTGATGGATGTTGGTGACATGCCACTCTATATTGGTAAATTCAGACTTGACACTGGAACGGTGCTCCACTATAGATACTAGCTGAGCAATATGCTAAATATAGAGCATTCAAAAAAACTAGTTAAAGACAGGGAGATGGCGTTGGAGGAAGACAGTGGAGGAGGGGGATAGAGTGGAAGGGAGACATTGTTACAGAGGTAGTGTTGGAGAAAGATAGTACTGGAGGATGAGAGTGGAGGAGGAGGACAGTGCTGAAGGGTGACAATGTTGGAGGGAGAGAGTGATGGAGGGTGATAACGTTAGAGGGGGAGAGAGTGCTGAAGAGTGACAGTGTAGGAGGGAGAGAGTGTAGGAGGGAGAGAGTGCTGGAGAAGGATAGTGTTGGTGGGTGACAGTGTAGGAGAGGACAGTGTTGGAAGAGGACAGTGGTGGGAGAGGATAGTGCTGAAGGGTGTTAGTGTTGGAGTGGGATAGTATTGGGGGGGTAGAGAGGATTTGGATCAAACAAGCGCTGAGGAATAAAGAAGTACACAGTAAAGCAATGCCGATGTCCATAAACTAAAAAGAAAAATAGTTACTAAAGATTACAGATGATGTTTTGTAAAAAATTTGAATTTTAAAACAGAAAGGTGATCAACTAGCTGAGATGTCAGTTGGATAGAATGTCTTGGTAGAATTTGTTACAACTCTCTGTGCTATGAGTTCAAATCCCATCGAGGTCAACTTTGCCTTTCATCCTTTCAGAGTTGATAAAAATAAGTACTAATTCAGGATGGCAGATTGGTGGAATCGTTAGAGGATTCGGAAAGATGCCTTGCGACACTCATGCTAAACTTTATTGACCCAAGTTGATGGCCGTTCCCTTGGATACTTATCAGTATCAGATGAAGGGGAGACTTGCATGCAGGGGCAACCTCCAAATCTCCCTTCAAATATTCTGCCTATGTCTATACATAAATGGCCAACCTTAACTGATAGAGACCATGTATACACACCTTCTACCTTTCACTTGTTTCAGTCCTTAGACTGCAACCATGCTGGAGCACCGCCATGAAGAATCTTTAGTCAAACAAATTGACCCCCAGGACGTTTTTTGTTTCTTTTAAGCCTGGTACTTATTTCACAGGAATTTTTAATGGCCGGATAACTGAAGAGATGTTGGCGTGGGTTCCCACCCCGGCATCCGAAACTTGGAGTTTTATCATGGCTACTGAATAAGTGTCACATATTTTTACAGATATATATATATATATATATATATATACGTATGCATATATATATATACATACACATACATATAAAAATCATTTTTACAACTCCCACAATTTACTGTATTGTATCATCAAGATGTGTTGCATGCAACCAATGAAACCTATATGGAAGTGTTCTGTTGTGTCTAATAAAACTGTTTGCTAATAAATTCTGTTGAGTTATCCTTAATTTTCATTTTAAATGGAATTTTCCAAATTGTAACAGTAATTTATGGACAGCCTGCACACACACACACACAGTGATTAACTGCAGTGTATTAAGTAAAAGTTATTTAACAGAAATAAATAGCTAGTAGATGTCTGAGTGAGTGTACACACATGTGTGTGCTGCCTGCAGCTGTACAAATAATATAAATATTTACATTGAAAATAAACAGTTTAAATGACAAGGGTAGGAGGAGACATTGTTGAAGTATGGTTTACACATACCTTAGCAGGAATGTTCTGGAGAAAAAGTTTATTGATCCAGTCTTCACCTACTTGATGCTAAAGAAAGAAAGAAAAAATAATACAAGACAAATATGAGTGTGGTTGATTACATTAACTCATTAGCATTCAGATTATTCAGTGAAATGTAAGGCTTATTAATTCATGTCATTTTCAATTAATCATGCATTCTCTTGTAGCTTTCAGACTTTGATGTGATTGTTTAGTTTTGGAATGATGTTGTAGGGTAGGCATGAGAGACCAGATCTGCCCTGTTTGAACATAAAGAATATAGAATATCAGGCCTGATATGGCTGGTTTGAATGCTAAAGGGTCAATTCTCAGTGTTTATTCTATTGATGTCAGCAAAAGCAAAGTTGCATTAGGCAGGAACTGAATTCAAAGAAGGGACATAAACCAATACAAGACATTTTTGTCAGCTTTCCAACCAATTCTGCTAATCCACTGTCATTAGTGTTAGCGAGGGTATATCATAGAAAACTAAAACTGCTTGAGGAGCTCCAGTTAAATGCTTAACAATTAAAATTATATTCAACAAGTATATACTCTATTTTAGATTTAGAAGTTAATTATTTTTAGAGCCATTATATCTAATAACTATTGAAAGTATCTCTGAAACATTTAGAAAAAAGAAAAAAAAAAAAAAAAAAAAAGAGATTGATGTCACAAAATGTATGAATTTCCTTGGATTTAACAAGATGTTCAAGAAGATCCATGCTGTATTCCATTTTCTTTTAGCTATTACTATGCTGTCTCTTTGAAAAGAGCTGTGGCACTGATGGTCCTTTTTGTCCATTAAAGACAATCTAAGTACCGCATCTGGTTAGTACTTCTCCAAGACTCTTCCTTGTGATTTTCAGACTCAAAGAAACTGTCATCATTTCTCACCTAAAAATAACAATACTATACCAATCTTAAAACAGCACTAACGAATGGATCCTTTCTAGGTTTCACAGAATATACCTGTTGTTCAATCAACTGAACCTATTCATTGTGTTTCAGCATACGTGACTGAGTATTCCACAGAAACATGTATCCTTAACCCTTTAGCATTCAGATTACTGTGAAATGTAATGCTTGTTTATTCACCTTGTTTAGAATTAATCCCATATGATCTTGTAGCTTTAACATTTCGATAGTCTGATTATATATTTTAAGAATGACATTATAGGTTAGGTATGAGAGACTGGATTTGGCTGGTTTGGTCACAAAATAAAGTAGAACATTTAGGTCAGATATGGCTACTATTCATTGTGTTACATCATATGAGTATTCCATATCCTTAATCGTCAAACAGACTCAGTGTAACATTAACAAAGATGGTCCTTTGAATTACAAATACAGCCCAACTGATGGGCTGCACTGTTTACACAATTTGACTCACATGTTGGGTGGAATTGAGGTTACAGTAAAAGATGCTTACCCAAAATGTCAGGTGAGGTTGATTGTGAAGTGAATGTTTAAAAACTTGGTCATGCCTGCACCCATAAGCATTTTATCCATAAAAAGACAGCAGTGCTGTACCAATCTTAAAATAGCAATTACTCTACCTACCTTACAGTATCAACACTGTACCATCATAAAATAGTGATACTGTACCCACCTTAATATAGCCACCATAAAAAGCAGCAATATACCCACCACAAAATAGCAACATTGTACCCACCTTAAAAAGATCAGCAGATTGAGGGAACTTTTCCACACAGTAGGTCAAACTTTGTATTGATTGATTTGGACACTGAAAATGTAAAAGAAATAGAAATTTTTTTAAATAAAAAAAAAACAAAAAAAAGTTGATGTCACCCACAATCGAATATTTTCAAGTACATACATTGTACATTCACATAACTTATCTAGACAAGCGAAGTTGGTTCCCTTGCATTTGTTCAGCTAATCCTTAAACTCGCCTCATGGTAGTTAACATTTACACATCTACTGAACCATACTCGATTTCTGTGCACTGTCTGCAGATTTCTTCCACATTCAGCAACCATTTAGTATCACACAGATCTTCAACATTTAGCACCAATGTCTTAACACTATATAATGTTACTGATCTTCTGCATTCAGTATCAATGTCTTACAACCATGTTATGTTCAGGACTGCCTCATTACTACAGGGTTGGCCAAAAGTCGCCTGAACATTACACCCCTTACACATACCTTATAGACACTATCATTAATTGCATCACTCAGGTAACATCATCATTTTAACATCCACTTTTTCCATGTTTGTATGGGTCAAATGGAATTTATTGAGACAGATTTTCTACAGCTAGATGCCCTTCCTTTTGTCAACTCTCTCTCTCTCACCTGTTTCCATGTAAGGTAATATTTCACCATGACCTAACATGTTTTCAAGAAGATAAGAAATGAAGGCTATTGCTTGTATGAAGGTGATGCTTGCTTACAACTATCATGTGATAGGAGACAGTAATACACATACCATCATCATCATTTAATATCTGTTTTCCATGCTGGAAAGGATGGTCTTTTGAGTTACAGATACAGCCCAACTGATGAGCTACACTGTTTACACAATTTTACTCACATGTTGAGTGGACTTGAGGGTACAGTAAAAGGTTCTTGTCCAAAATGCAATGAGAGGTCGAGCGATTTGACCAGAGCTGGTAAGGAAGAGTGTTACATCAAGTTCCAGTGTGATTTGGCTGGATGCCCTTCCTAACACCAACCACTTTACAGTGTGTGCTGGGTGCTTTTAACGTAAAGCTGGCATGAGCACTTTTATGTAGCACCAGCCGAAGCTTTTTAGGAGGCACCAGCACAGAACTCTTGCAGGCCGATCCTCTTCACCAGGGGATGTGGCCTTAACACTTCTGCTGTGGAGGACAGGTCTTCTTGAGTACAACACGGTGCCAAATATATATATATATATATATATATATATATATATATATATATATATGATGGTCTTCTTTTGGTTTCTCTCAACCAAATCCATTCACAATGATCTGGTTGGCCAAGGGCTATAGTAGAAGACACTTGCCCAAATGTGGTTGGGAAGCAAACTTCTTATCACACAGCTACGCCTACATCTTAGTTGTCTGAATAACTCGTGTCCTTTATTTCATAGGTGTTCTGATTGCTAACTACGTTTTCAGATGATAAAAGGGAGCTTGTAGAAGAATACTTACACAGGTAATATTTGACAAACACATGTGGATGAAGGAGTTCAAGAAAGGGGTATCAAAATACTTGGACAGGTTTTTCTTGTCAGATATATGTCGCAGCAGCATACAGAATGTGTGGAAACTCATCATTCTCACCTCAAGAGGCTGATGAGGCTGCAACAGAAACAACATCAAATAAAGTCCATAACATCAACATAGAACAAACAGGCTACAACATTAATGTGTTTTTCAGGGACACATGCGGCCCCTGACGGTCTACCATCTATATAAATATAATTTTTTCTTTAATTGACTTGTGTTTTATATTTTTTGTAACTGCATCCCAACTCTTCCCAAAAAATTCAGGTTTTGGATCTGCCCATATATTAAAAAGGTTAAGTACCACTGCCTTAGACATTTAACTCTCACAGCTTAATTCACTAACTGTAAATGAAACCACCAGTAGGTTGTACAACTCTACAAAAGAAATCCATTTTATTGCGACATCAGCACTAGTGAGTTTGCTGTATATCATGTGAGGTCTGACTATCCCCACTCCCCCTGTGATATATTTGTATCTTTAAGGTAACATGTCCAAGGAGGTGGATATATATAGATAAATAGATATAAATAATACAAAATGGGACAAGAACGCAAAACATCCAGACAGTTAGGTGATACAAGAAAGGGACAACAAAACATCCAGACAGTTAGGTGATACAAGAAAGGGACAACAAAACATCCAGACAGTTAGGTGATACAAGAAAGGGACAACAAAACATCCAGACAGTTAGGTGATACAAGAAAGGGACAACAAAACATCCAAACAGTTAGGTGATACAAGAAAGGGACAACAAAACATCCAGACAGTTAGGTGATACAAGAAAGGGACAACAAAACATCCAGACAGTTAGGTGACACAAGAAAGGGACAACAAAACATCCAGACAGTTAGGTGATACAAGAAAGGGACAACAAAACATCCAGACAGTTAGGTGATACAAGAAAGGGACAACAAAACATCCAGATGGACGATACAAAGAAAACAAGGACGAGTCATTCAGAGTTTTCTTTCATCAGTCGAGTTCCAGATTATCTTTGCAATTTCGGCTGGTTATACTCGATATTGCTCCAATCTGGCCAGCCCAAGGACAAACTAAGCTAAGAGCATTAGATTCCTTGGAAGGAAGCAGCGAATGTATACAAAAACAAGGACGGAAAAAAACAAACAATGTTACACATGATGGACTCTTCTGTTGAAGACGTCATATGAGTGTTCAGCTTTTACCAAACGACGACCTGCACAAATGGTTTGTTTGTAGTGATCAAAAGGAATTGGGATACAAAAGGAATTGTATTTATTGAGTATTTTCAAAAAGGGCTACATCATCAATGGAGAGTACTATGCCAACTTGCAACATAAAAAAAATTGCAGCAACAGCAGTAATGTTATGACAAAATAAATGTATCTTAAAAGTAAAGAAAAGGGAAAAACAAGTTGTGACTACTCACCTTGAGGAAAGACAATGTTTTTTCCAACCAATATTTGGCATGGTCTGATTGGATGTCATTGTTGCACTGACATGCAGCACGTTGCAGCAGCAGTAGTCCAAACCATCTGTAATCAATAACAGGAGATGTCACACAGAGCAATGCTGTATGTTTTTTAAAATGTCTAAGCTATAGTGAGATGTATGTATGATATAATGAATTTATCATTATATATGTGTGAAAACTACATTTCATTTTCCTGGCTGAGATTCGAAACAGAATCTAAAAATTCTCACTCACTGGATCCACCCGCTATTTGCTGACGAAGCATGAAAATCTCTTTGTCCTGTCAAAATGATTGATGAGTTTCCACTCGACCTCTGACCTGGCTGTGTCATGGAAAGTTCAAATGAACATAAGCCACTCTCATAACGGTATATCCATCCTTCTAGCTAGAATGGGCCATTACAAATACCAATTTTGTAGGCAGACATGGACAGTGAGCAAAGTGAGCCGAGGGAAACGAGAGAGATAGCTATGGACCCGACAGAGCAAACGAGAGACAACACAGCAGAAACAATGCGTGAAGGCACACACGGATGCAAAGTATGTCTTTGTACAGTCTTGTCCCATCAACATTCTCTTTCCTCCATTTTACTTTGCTCGGTGTACACAACTTTGCCGACTCGGAGTAGTTGGTTGCATTATGTAGCAGTATATTTGTTTATATTTCAAATCAAGCTTTCAGTATCCAACAAGTGAATGCAACTATGACCAAATAAATAAGGCAAACTACATTCCTATTCGTTTTCCATCGACACCAGTCCAACATCTGCTACACCGGACACCTTACATTGATCCCTTAACATTACATTCTACTACATAGGCACAGGTAGGTGTTCACCAAGGTTTGGTTCTCAGCCCCTTCCTATTCATCATCATCCTCCAGGTCATAACAGACGAATTTAAGACTGGAAACCCTTGGGATCTACTATATGCTGATGATCTGACTGTCATAGCAGAATCTATAATAAAATTAGGAAAATTCCAGGCGTGGAAACACAACCTGGAATCAAAGGGCCTTAAAATTACGTTAGCAAAGATCAAGGTCCCAGTAAGTAATAAATCAGACAGGACCCTACTCACTTCTGGTAAATGACCCTACTTGATATGTAGGAAATGTGTAGACAGAAATTCCATTTGCTGTACCCAGTGCAAGCTATGGACATACAAAAGGTGCAGTGGAATAGTAGGAAGGTTAACGGAGAAAATAGTGTTTGTGTATGCAAGATGTACAGGAGTCATAAAGACTATAAATACATGGAAAAATAATTTCCTCAAATGCCCCAAAGGCCCTCTGGAAGTCATAGCTAATTTCTGCTACCTAGATGACCTAATTAGCAGTAGAGGAGGATGTACTGAAAGTGTAATTGCTAGAATAAGATGGAGAAGGTTGAGAGAGCTTTTACCTCTGTTGGCAACCAAAGGTCATTCTCTCCGAGTGAAAAGAAGATTGTATGATGCCTGTAAACGAACTGCAATGTACATGGTAGTGAGACATGGGCCCTGAATGCAGAGGATAAGCGAAGACTAGAGAAGAATGCAGTTGGTATGCTCTGCTGCATGTGCAATGTCTGTGTACATGTGTGAAAGCATGTACAGTGTATTGAGAAAAAAGTTAAGCATAAGAGGAATTATATGCAATGTGAAAGAGAGGAGACTGCACTGGTTTGGTCATGTGATGCAGATGGATGAGGACAGTTGCATAAGCAAGTGTTGACCACTTCACTTAAATTGGAGGGAAGTTGTGGAAGAGGGAAACTCAAGAAGTCATGGGACAAAGTATTGAAGGCCAATCTCAAAATGCTGAGCCTTATGAAAGAGATAACAGAGGATTGAGATATGTGGTACGTTACCGTACTCCAGACATGCCCACTACAACAATTGAGATCCTAACACCAAAGTGTTATGTAAGAAGCACTGGTGTTGGTGCCATGTAAAAAGCATTGGTGTCTCCTCTACATTATACAACAAAACCCCAAAACACCGTTCTTTTATAGATCCAGGTCAGCCTAGATTAAGTTTCCAACCAAGACCATCTTGTATTTTTAAACTTAGTGATTTAGAACTACATCATCTAAGGTGCCTTTATTTTAAGATGGTAAAATTCAAAGGAGCTTGAACTATTATTTCTAGCAGATTAAACAATAATTTGGAGGCTTTTTTGTTGGCTGAATGTATGTGAATGTGTGTGTATATGCATATGCATTTGTTTGTGCACATGTTGATCAATGCACATATGTATCCAACTTTCATTTGACTAACATAATGTCATCAGGAATGTGACACAAGTCATTCAGAAGCCCAGCCTTTAATGGGGTGACAGGGAAAATGTTGACAACCTGTGAAGAGCATTGTCTCATTTTAAGGACAAGATTATTATTGTGTAAAGTACAGAATTTATAGCAAATAAAAATTACCTGTGTTTTGGTGATTCAAGAAGTGTGTGGATTTCCTTAAAAACTTTGTCAAGGGCTAGTGATTTCTGGAAAAGAAAGGTATCAAAATTAGCCACAGTTAACGAATTGTGTACATATAAAAGTTTGCTTTTATAGAAAGGAATCAGGCACAATGTGGCATTATGAGGGAAAGAACAGTAAGAGCAAATAAGGTTTATCAGGAGATGAGCAATCTTTTCTAAAGTACCATTCTAGATTGTTGAACTGACAGAAATGTTACAGTCAGATGGGACACCTTGTGATATTTCTTCTAGCTCTTTACATTCTGAGCTCAAATTTCATGACGGCCAATGTATGTGGCATATTTCGTCCATTACCTGGCATACTGGGTGATTCAGCAGAGTCCATATTGTTGCCAGTATTCAGGTCAGGCCTGCAGCTTGAGTAAACCTTCTTCCCTCACTCTCACCAATTTTGGAGGCTATGTAAAGGGTCAAGGGTACTGATCTTTAACACACAAAAAAAAAAAGAACCCCAAAAAACTCCAAGGTGGATTTTAAGGACCAGGGCTTGAAATTGGTTACATGGAATGACTAAGGACAAATAACTTGTTTGGGATATAATGGTACATCAACGTCCACCAAATGAGTTCTTACGAATGAGGGTTGGGTGAACTGAAGTCATGTTCTGTTTAGAAATGCAATAAAATGATTGGAGCAGTTTTGAACTTCTTATATATGAGTTGGTCATCCATTCAGCTATCTCATGTCTACAATAGGTTAAATAATGAGAAGAACATTGGCAGAAAGTGTCACATTTTAGGGAAGGATATAGTTAAGGTCAACTTTCCACCTCAAAGGATGATAAGTGTACTTAAATACTAAGGAGGCTCAACTAAATGCTACAAGGCATTTGTGCGACATCCTACAAATAGTCAATAGGACTGACATCACATACAGAGCATTTATAAAAAGTAATTAACATTGCCAATTAGCTGGCTGAGATAACAGCTGACAGGTTGGAAGTTCCTCTCACCGATAAAGTCACTTTGTTGTCATCTATAACCACAACATCAGTGCCTGGTAGATATTGCTTTAGCTAACTTTATCATAAACACGTATTCGTCATTTAACTTGCACAGCCCAGCTTATATCCATCCTTCTGGGTCTTGAGAAGGAAGCAGGAATTACTAAATTATCAGCACAATCGATTAAGGGAGATTTCTTCACTGCTGTTTCAAAAACATTGGTTCCACACACACATATATAAACGACTTAGTGCTTAACAGAGGAGGGAAACATTGAAAAGCTATTATTTAAATGTAAACAATAAGCAAAAAGGGAAGAAGTCCGTTGTATTGATTTATGAATTCATTTACTATAAAGACAAAAAGTCTGTACTAAATTCAAACCCAACCAAGTTAATAACAAAGAAACACTCTACTTATAACTCCAGTTATATTCTGAAATGTTTATATATCTACATATTGAAATTATCCGACAACAAAACAAGGCACCAAGTCATGCCTCGTAGATACACGTGCTAAAATGCTGGCAGTCTTTATAAATAAACGATTCAATTTTTGAATGAAACAACAAAAGAACGAGCATTTACTTCGTATGAGAAAAGCTGGTAGTCATCAATGAGATGCAGGAGGTGAAATTTGTCGATATTCGGCTCACCTAAATGAGCAAGTTGATTTTGTACTATGTTACACAGGACAGTTTGATCGCAACCAACAGCCATTTTCACACCGAGAACACAAGTGACTACTTCTACATTACCGCCACCTGGACTAAGGGGAGTAACTACTATCCGAAAATTCTTCAGAACTGCTTTTCTTTCTTTTATCTCAGACCGGTTGACAAGTTAGAATATATATATATATATATATATATATATTTGCGCGTATCTATCTATCTATCTATCTGTGTAAATAAATAATTAGTTGTCTCTAAGTGAGAGAAAAAAAAATCTTTATGAAAAAGTGAGCAGTTATATTTTTATGTAGCCGATCAGTATATTACTAGTTATGGCATATTACTGGTCAAGTTGTTAACCGTGGCCGGAAGCCACCTTGTCTAAAGAGTTGTCAATATCGCTAAATGCAAAAAGGTGGCGAGCCGGCAGAATCGTTAGTATGCCGGACAAAATGCTGAGCAGTTTTTCGTCTGTCTACGTTCTGAGTTCAAATTTCGCCTAGGTGCTTTACCTTCCATCCTTTCAGGGTCGATAAAGTAAGTAACAGTTGAGTACTGGAGTCGTTGTTATCAGCTTTATCCCTCTCCCGATATTGCTGGCCTTGTGTCAAAATTTGAAACCAATATTGCTAAGCGCAAAAAGGCAGCATCTGGCAGAATCGTTAGCACGCCGAGCAAAATGGTTAGCTGCATTTCGTACTTCTTTATGTTCTGAGTTAAAATTCTGTCGCGGTTGACTTTGCCCTTTATCCGTTCATGGTCGAATAAATAAGTACCAGTTGAATACTGGGATCGAAATTGGTGGCCTTGTTCTAAAATTTGAAATCAGCGTTGCTAAATGCAGTAGTTAGTGCAAAACCGACAGTAACATTCTGACCAGTTACCTTATTTGATAGCGTATTAATCACACCTCAATTTAGTTGGAGAAGACAGCGTTCGTGCCCCTTTACAAGGCCTCCGCTTCTAGAGGCCCAAATACTTACAACAGAATGGATTTCGCAAAAAAGGCACCCATGTAATCGTGTTAAAGCAGGTGACAGATTAAGTGTGTCACACAAGCCGAAATCGGAACACGTACCGCAAGACATCTAGTTTGATGTTCTTACATTTTCGCTCATCAACCGCCCTGAATTAGTACCTATTCTGTTGACTCTGATCTGAGAGGGAAAAGGCGAAGTCACCTTAGAAAGATTTGAACTCAGAGCGCCGATGTTTTAGAACAAATGTCACAAAGCATTCATTGTATGGTGTCTTGCGCGCACGCGCGCACACATGTATGTATGTGTCTATGTATACTCGAATACAATAAACGTGTTCATGCATTTTATAGGCTTTATGTAAATGTGGTATAGTTTGGGGTTATAAGGGTTGTTACATTGTGTAAGAACCAGTTTGTATGAAAACAAATATCACACGATATTATGCGACGGTATTTTTTTTTTAATCCTTTATCTTTAAAACTTGTTTCAGCTATTTGACTGGGGTCATGCAGGGGCACCGCCTTGAAGGGTTTTAGACGAACAAATCGACTCAAGGACTTACAAAGACCGAAACAATATTGTGACTAATAAAGGAAATAGCAAGTTTGTGTAAACGGATCCAAAATTACATGAGTTTAGTCGAGCAGTTGCTATTAAGAAACATAGTTTTATATATATATATATATATATATATATATATATATATATATATATATATATATATATATATATATATATATATATATATATATATATATATATATATATATATATATATATATATATATATAGTACGAATAAAAACAAAGTGTATCTCAAGTTCTTGGCAATGTTACCAAACTCACTCATTCGAGAATTCTGAGATAGTTATCAAAGTTCCAGGTAAGATATAGTTTGAAATTAACTTTCTAACTAGAAAATATAAGTATATAATTACTGAGACATATTTATTCAGATGAAAACTTTTCAAATACAAACACGACATATATTTAAAATACACAATGACGACATATACACCCTCATCCTTCTCTTTCTCTCTCCACACACGCAAGTACAATAACATATACAAAACAACAGTTCATGCAACCTAATAATGCATAGACACAGCCGTGCGAAACATAAATAAACACGATGATGGACACAAACAGGTCCCTACATGCATCTGTATTGTATATATGTATGTATGTGTGTGTGTGTGTATATATATATATATGTATATATATATATGAGAGATTTAGAAAATGTAATATTTCTAATTTTATATATATATTAGCAGGAATGCGACACCGATAGTGTCTCTGTGATCACTCGATCTGCTAGAAATAACCGCCAAATTTCTCTCATACCATGCCCTATCGTCTTATGAAACGAACGGTACATTGGATTGTGTATTTCAAAGTATATTTAAGACAGAATGGTCATAGAATGTATTTCATCATAGATTTACTCAGTCAGAGCCGCCATGAACTTAAAACAACAAACCTACAGGCGCAGAGTAAGAAGCAGAAACAATACCCGAAACAACTGGGCGGAGATTTGGGAATAACTGCCCTTCGAAGTCCCATATTTCATAAGAAAAGAAATGAGTACAGATGTGAGTGTGTATGTTTGCGAATAGGAACAAAAATGCGAGTAATTGAAATTTTGGGAAAACATTTTATTCGAAATCGTAATTTCCATTGTGTGAAATACTGGAAGATTAATAATTAAAGGGAGGGGATAAACTTTTTTTCCTTGCTTATGAAGTATGGTACTATTTCAAAACCTCCGCCAACAGCTGTTTATGCCACGGGTGGAATTGATAGGGGATGGGAGCTAAAAAAAGACACTACCGTACTCACTCGAGAAAATAAAACTTACAAAACAGTTAATTAGTTCAAGGGTTATGGAACCCTTATTTCCCAACATGTAAGTAACCGGTACTACTAAAGCAGCGTGGCCCCGAACGCGCAGTCGCGCAGTCATGCGTCCGCGCTAGCTAGTCGTGAGTGGTCGATCCTAATCCTAACCCTAACCCTAACCCTAACCCTACCCTAACCCTATCCCTAACCCTAACCCTATCCCTAACCCTATCCCTAACCCTAACCCTAAATACGTATTCATTTGCACACGCGTGCGCGCACTTTTTGTAGGATCGACCACTCACGACCAGCTAGCGCGGACGCGCAACTGCACGACTGCGAGTTCGGGACCACGCTGCTTTAGTAGTACCTAAGTAACCTAGGGGCATACATACACAAGACTTAGGATCTTTCTGATTTGGCGTTAAGAAAACAAGTAGCGCCCGCCAAATCAGAAAAATCCAAGACTTATGTTTCCTCATAACTTCCAGAAAAAAGGATATTTCTTAATGAAATTTTCTACAAATACGCTTCAGATGGTGTAGATTCTGATTATATCGGGGCATACATAAGTGTCCCCCCCCGACATTTAGGTTCTTATTACCAAATTCAAAAATGTGCTTTTGTGTGTGTGCATATATATATATATATATATATATATATATATATATATATATATATATATATATATATATATATACAGAGAGAGAGAGAGGGGGGGGGGCAAAATGAGTAACTTTCGATTTCTCGTTATTTTCTTCCTACCTGTTTGAAATCATTGCATTGCAAACATTACATAATTATTTTGTACTATTGCATAATCTTTAGGGGGTAAGAATTAGTTAGCATAGTTGTTGTTGAAGTTAAGAGAGTTCGAAACATAGTTTGGTGACAGGTACTTTTTTTTCAAGAAAATTTCTCTCAACTTTTGACCCGATTGTAATTGAAGTTGCTAATAAAATTACCCGGATAAATTTTGGTGTTCAACAATCAATATTCTTTTTCTCTGTTGGATTCCAACTCAATTATTTCCCATACTGATGTTTAATTTCGTAACTTTCAAGTTTTAAAAAATATTGTCTAAAATGGGATAAAATGAATAATGACGAATTTTAATAATTTCTTTCCCTTTAACTGCACGGTGTGTAAATATATTACTAAGAGCACGGTCCAGCAGATTGAGAAGCTATAGAAAATATTTTATGTCGATTTTCTTTTTTACTTTGTCAAGTTTCGTTAATTTCATATCATGTGTCATTTTCCCCCGAGCCTCTTTCATTTGACATAGATATTAAAATTTATTTTTGCATTTCTCATCTTTCTAGGGATGGATATTGATGTTTATGAGTCTGTTTTCTGGAGAATTGAAGTGGCAAATTTACCTTATCTAGTCATTTTGCTCTAGCGAAATTTGTCTTTTATATGCTCAAAGAGAAGGGTGATAGGTTTCTGAAATAGTGACCAAATTATGTCATAGTGGTATTATTGCATCTAGAGAAGGCCATTTGCTTAGCTAATATTGCTTTTGTAAGATAGTAAACATTTGTAAAGAAATATATTCTGCTTCAAAGCCAAACGTGCAGTAAAAACTCATTGTACCCCAACCATATGTATGTATGTATGTATGTATGTATGTATGTATGTATGTGTGTGTGTGTATGTATGTGGGGTGTGGGTTCGACTCCCACGCGGATAGGAAAGCCTTCGCTCCTTTATTAGACAAATTTCCTTAGTCATTGCACGGTGATCGCCATGCGCTGTAAGCTTATATAAAAATACCATTATTATTATTTACAGTATTGTAAACTCGGCGCCGTATATATATATATATATATATATATATATATATATATATATATATATATATATATATATATATATATATGTGGAGAATGGAGCAACAAATACGAGAAGAAGCAGTTCTGTTGGGCTATTTAGCCGTTGTTTTATTGTGTGGATGTTGAGGTTATGTAGTGAGTCATTGTGAATGTTATGTAATAGTCATTTACGTACGTTTCAATCTAGCCAATGGTTTGGCAGATCTCATCAGAATGTTGAGGAGTATGTTGAGAGTTCGTGGACTCATTACATAACCTCCACACAATAAAACAACGGCTAACTAGCCCAACAGAACTGCTTCTCCTCGTATCTGTTGCTCCATTCTCCACATAAATATAATTATAAACTACGGTTTAAACAATAAATTACCTGCTTCTGAATGCCCTCTATCCAAGACGGTACCCGTACAGGTGATCCCCAGGAGTGCCTCCGGATTTAAACATCTCCTGGTTGCTCGGATGCTTCAGACTACCCCTGAAGGATTGAGGCAACCCTATCATTTACCTATATATATATATATATATATATATATATATATATATATATATATATATATATATATGTATATGTATGTATATATATGTATATATATATATATATATATATATATATATATATATATATATATATATATATATATATGTCATATATATATGTATATATATATATATATATATATATATATGTCATATATATATGTATATATATATATGTATATATATATGTATGCATATATATATATATGTATATATATATATATATATATATATATATATATATATATATATATATATATATGTCATATATATATGTATATATATATATATATATGTCATATATATATGTATATATATATGTTATATGTATTTATTTTCTCCTAATTAATAAATAACTCGGACAAAATAAATTGGTTAATAGATACCAGGGTAGCAAAGATCACAAAATGACTGTGGTGTAACTCCTGTTTATGAGGTAGAAACTCCTTGTTATTTTGGGTAATTGAGTATATATAAATTTAATGAATGGAGTAAAACGCATATGTTAACTGCATACTTTTATTTCCAACATATGTTTCGAAGATTACAAAATATACCTTCCATAGGAATCGGTGATGTTAAAAGGAAGGTATATTTTGTAATCTTCGAAACATATGTTGGAAATAAAAGTATGCAGTTAACATATGCGTTTTACTCCATTCATTAAATTTATATATATATATATATATATATATATATATATATATATATATATATATATATATATATATATATATATATATATATATATATATATATATATATATATATATGTATATATATATATATATATATTAAAAATATTAAAAAAAAATATTTTCACAAGTTAATGGTCAAATAATATCTAGCAGTTTATTTTCTTCTTTCTTTGTTTTATTTACTTTCATAAGTCCAACGGTTTCTTTTATGAAAATGACAGCGTCCCTTACTCGTTCGCTACTTAACTTCATAGGCTAATATCCTAACTTAACAACACTTCTCACTTACTCCGCTTTCTAACGGTTTCAAGACCGATATGCTATACAGTGTCAATATGTTTCATGTCTTTTCAACTTGTTTATACACATGTAATCTGAGGACAACTATGAATGTTGTCTGTTTTTTACTGTCTGCTATGAATTAATCAAATCTGACCCTGAAGAGATACAATATTCCATATTTTATATTATGCATGAGTTAGTCTGGATATTGCATCGAAATGAGCATAGGTCATAATAAAGTTTTTACAATGGATCATCTTTTAGCTCTTATTTAAATTGATATATATACATATATATATATATATATATATATATATATATATATATATATATATATAAGAGGGTGAGATAGAGAAAAGGAGAAAGAATGAAGGCAAGAAATAAGAGTCGCGCGGATATATAAAACTTACTGTCGGGGTGCTTGCGTTTCATAAATAAATAAATGTAAAATATGTAAACAAACAAACGACAGGTAAAAAAAAACATATAACGTATACTGGTGAAAAAAATCACAAAATTTCCAAACTTTTTATTTCCAAGGACGTGATGAAAAAAAAAAACTGGAGAAATTCCTGTCAAAACGAAGAAAATCCAACTTATATGGGTATCCTGATCCGAAACTCCGCCGACCTACGGTCAAGGTGTGCTGGCCATAACCACCCTGTCATTTTTAAAAAATCATTTCTTGATATTTTTTCATCTGCTGTTTCAGAAAAAATCTATGTATTCGCAAACGAACGTTAAACATCCGGAGTTTTGTACTTTTTGAAACGTAGAATGTTTTCTAAGAAAATTTGAAATTATAAAAAGGAAATTCTACATTCGTAATTCGTATTTTACCATGTGGATTAAAAACAGAAAGTTTGAAAAAAAGAAAAAAATGTGATGGGGACGGGGAAACTAGAATTTAGAAAACGTGTTTTTTTTTTCGGCAAAATCGTAATCTTCGATATCGAAAATAGAAATCCGAAGAAATTTTTGAAAAAAAATGGAGGTGGAGGTGCTAACACCCGACATCCGCCCATATATATCATATACATGCGAGTTCTTAACTAAACAAAAACAACACTACACGATCTGAAAGGTACATGTGGAACATTTTCATTATAAGATGCTCATTTTTATGAAGTTATAAAGAAAAAAAGCCGGCGTGGAGGTATGCGTATATAGATTTTTGTGGTGAGTGCATATACTCTGATAGGCAAGGTAGCTCAGAATCAACCATAAGATTGTTACGGCGATAACCGAAACTGACCTGTCAGTCTAAGGAATTCTCGGTTCGTGTGATTGAAGCCCTAGCTGAGTGAGCGTTTCAGCACTTATTTCTGGCACGCCCTTAGTCAAGCAGTGGTGGAGGACAAACACCACACAGACACACACACACACACACACACACACGTGGAAAAAAACTGTAAACAATGGTATTCAACATAGATTGCGTGCGTAATTTCTTGATTTCCTGGAAAAAATAAAGAAGTGTTAGTATATAACTGACGCAATAGCTTGTTTTCTAAGAGCTTTTCCATCGCCTCAAGGGTATGTAAACGACTTTATTTATTATGAAGTGAACAGAGTGGAAGAATGAATGAAAGTATATATATTTCGTCATGATGAACCGTTAATCCCTACATATTTTTTTCTCTCTCCGTTTTTCTTGTTTCTTTCTCTCTCTTTTTCTTTCCCCCTCTCAATCCTTTCTGTCGAATAGCGTAGGTGCGAAATATCAAAGGCTTTTCCATTCTTTCCGAACGTCAAACTAATACACCTGCTTGTCCCCTCACCTGTCTTCTTTTATTTTCTGTAAATTTGAACTAACACACACACACATTAAGTTAGTTAAAATGTTTGTGACATATAGCTTATTAAGCATAACTACAGATGCGTACCCCACCGAATTTGTGGTCTCATAACTTCCAGAAAAATGATACTTTTTACCGAAATTTTATACAAATACCTTTCAAACGGCATGGATTACGATTATAAAGAAAATTTTTGGAAAGTTTTTTCCAAGGGGTGGGGAGAGAGCTTCGGATCAGGGAGCTTACATAAGTTAGAATTTCTACGTTTTGATGAATTTTTTAAATTTCTATTTTCACCACAGCTTTCGAAATGATGGTAGGCACCTTTTTCTAAAAAAAAAAAAATGTTCGGAAAAGTTATGATATTTTTTTTCTCCATCCCCACCACCGATTTTGACCAATTTTTTTTTTTTGGTAAGAAAAAAATTTTGTAAATATTTTCAGATGAAAAAGTGTGCGATTAAAGGGGAGATTTGGCTGTTGTTTCTAGCACATACCAAGACCACCCTCCTTGTTTCTCACTCTGACATGTATGGATGCTTTTCAGTATTTTTCTCCCCATAAGCACATTTTCTGGAATGTTGATGTGGGAGTAACACATGCATGGTCCATTGCTGGGATACAAGCAACAAAAAAAAAACATGGTAATTTAAATTTTTACCTGCACCCCAACCAAGTGAAGTTGTGTGTGTCTTTGTGCATATAAGAAAAAACATTTTCTAACAGAAAAGTCATCATCATCACCGTTTAACGTCCGTTTTCCATGCTAGCATGGGTTGGATAGTTCGACTGGCGTCTGGGAAGCCAGGAGGCTTCACCAGGCTCCAGTCTGATCTGGCAGCGTTTCTACAGCTGGATGCCCTTCCTAACGCCAACCACTCCATGAGTGTAGTGGGTGCTTTTTACGTGCCACTGGCACAGGGGCCAGAGGAGGCTGGCAACAGCCACGATTGGTTGGTGCTTTTTACATGCCACTGGCACGGGTATCACAACTACAATTTCCATTTGATTTTCATTTTGATATTGATGTACTTGACTCAATAGGTCTCCTCAAGCACAGCAGGTTGTCCTACGATCCAAGGTACTTTTCAATGGGCTGGGGCTGATTATGCAAAACTGGTGTAGTGAATTCACTTTATTTGCTGGGTCTTCGCAGTCACAGCATATCTCCAGAGGTCTAAATAAATTATCTTTTATGTACCTTTTTTTTAAAACCACTGTGGATAAATCCCAGCTATGACCTTCTTAGGCTCTCCAATATTTTAAAATTATAAACAAAAACAATGGTGAGCAGGAAATGGGCTGAGAAAAATCATAGAATTTCAATTTTTTTCTCTTTTTATAGCATAATTGTGTTTATGGGGGAAAGTACTAAAGAGCATCAATACATGTGAGAGTGAGAAAGAGGTGAGGAGGGTAGTTTTGGAAGGTGCTAGAAACAACAGCCAAATCTCCCTAAAATCACACACTTTTCCCTTTGAAAATATGAACTTTTTTTGTTTTTACTAAAAAAGCTTCTCCCATGGTTTTAAAGTGCAAAAAAATTGGTCAAAATCGATCTGGAGTGAGGTGGTGGTGAGGGAGGGTGTGTGAAAAAAAATTTTCAAAACTTTATTTTTCATTAAAAGATGCCCACCATCATTTCAAACGCTGTGGTGGAAAATAAATTGGAGAAAACCCCATCAAAATGGAGAAATTCCAACTTATGTGGGTTCCCTGATCTGAAATTCCGATTTTCCAAAACTCTCCAATGCCTAGGAAAAAAATTTCCACCAAAATTTCTTTATAATCCTAATCCATGCTGTTTGAATGTATTTCTGTTAAATTTCATTAAAAGATACCCATTTTCCTGAAAGTTATGAAGGAAAAAAGTCGGGTCGTGTGAATTTTGAGAAACTCTTCTCCCCACCGCCTTGGAAAAATTCTTTCCAACAAATCTCTGCATACTCTGAATCTACAGCACCTAAACGGTATTTGTTGAAAGTTTTGTTAAAAAGTGTCCATTTTTCTGGAAGTTATGAGACAACAAAGTGAGTAGGGTATATATTTGTAGTTATGGCAACTATTATACACACACATATATAAAGTTTATAGTTATGGCCAGTCAGAGAGCTCCTCTATGCTGATGACCTTGCACTAACTGCGGAGTCACTATCAGAACTAGAGAAGTTTCAGGTGTGGAAGCAAGGACTAGAATGGAAGCGCCTTGGAGTCAACCATGAGCAAGAACATGGGGGAGAGGCAAGTGTAGTACATGGACAAAGAAAGTGGAAGATGTACGTTGGTGGAGAAAGAGAGATAATTTGATGACTGAGGAGGGTGATCAAGTAAAATGAGGCTTGAGAGGACAGTGTTAAGAATGAAGGATGGATATCAAGTCGAATGGTTCTAGGTAGTGAAGAGGTTAAGCAATACGAAGGTAAAACTAGTGAAGTATGCTTGGGTAGTTAGCAGCCAGGGGAGGACAGTTTAGTATAAGCTCAGGGACCTTCTCTCACGGCTGGCAACAAAGGTCTTTTCCTCTAGAGTGAAAAGCAGATTGTATGATGTTTGTGTTAGAACTGTAATCCTACATGTGATTGAGACATGGACCTTGAATGCAGAGGATTTGAGAAGACTAGAAAGAACTGAAGCTAGCATGCTCCACTGGAGGTGCAATGAAAGCATGTTTGAACAACAATGTACAAATGTGTTGAGAATAAAACTGTGCATAAAAGGGATCAGATGTAGTGTGCAAGAAAAAAGGCTGTGCTGGCATGGACATGTGATGCTGCATAATGATGAGGATTGCTGTATAAAGAAGTAGTGCTCATTTAATGTGGATGGAGCTTGTGGAAGAGGAAGACCCAGAAAGACATGGACAAAATGGTGAAGATTGATCTCAGAACTTTGAACCTCATTAAGGAAATGACAAAGAACCAGGATGACCAGCAAAAAGCATTTCATCATGGCAAGTGACCAACAGGTGCACAGCATTGACAAGTGTGAAAGGCATTTGTGAGAATCACTGCTGTGCTGTCACTCCAATATCTATTGTGTTTTTTAGCACATGTCTGTGAAGAGATTTTCTCTCAGACAAAAATCACATCATGCTTTTCAACAATGTATATATATTTAGCATGATAAGCATGTTGATATATATATATATAGATAGATAGATAGATAGATGTAGATACACACACACACACACATACATACTGGGTAAAGTGTACCTATGTGTGTGTAAAAACACAGACACACAGGCATATATATTCTGTTCATATTTGCTCATTTCCAGTAACCTCCTGGCCAAGGTTTTATTTACTAAATTCTGTTACATTTTGTTCACATGAAGAACCTTTTAACTTGAGGTAATAATGGAGGATATGACAGGATGTGTGAAGTGGGGTAAGAGCCTAGGGCAGAAAGGAAGAAACCTGTAGCAATTAGGAGTCAAATGAGGGAGGTTTACAGTTGATTTAATACCAGGAAATTGAAACTTCTCAAATTTGAATGTCATGAAATATTATAACTAAAACTCCCTTTTTTAATATATATATATATTTTGGGGGAATTTTCTTTTTTTAATTTTTATTTCTGAACTGAAATTTTTGCATTATGGGAGGGTTGAATAAAAAAAATTTCTGAAATACTACTCTTTAAATTTTAGTTTTGCTTTTGGTGGGTGAGTGGCTGGGTGGGGGTGGGGATTGACAAAGAGGGTATTTTGCTTCTGTTTCTGTTAGTTCTGGTGAAGGAATACAATATTGGAATTATACCTTTTTCTAAAATTTTTATGTATGTCATACTTATTACCATTATTGTCCTTACACAGAAATCTTCATAATTTGAATGTTGTTGTTGTTTAACCCTAGGTCATTCCCCCATGAAGCAGATCTATCATGAAAAGCATGCAAAATGCATAGAAAATTTCGTGTTGGCCTCAAAAATCAAAGAGTAGTGTAAATAAGTTTGGATTTGTAAACTGTTTGATAGATTTAGGGATTGTACTATCTTGAGTGGTAAATTTAGAGGCTAGACAAGGAAGAGAATTAGCCTAGAGGGGATGCAGTTTAGTTTTGTGCCAGGAAGAAGTATCACTGATGCCATGTTCCTTGTGAGCCAAATGCAGGTGAAGCATTTAGCCAAGAGTAAGCGCCTATACTTGGCCTTTGTTGATAGAGAAAAGGACTTTGGTTCGGCTTCACAGTCTGCAATCTGGTGGTCATTGAGGATGCAAGATGAATTATAAGAGCCATCCATATAAGACACGTGCAGAGGTGTAACCAGGAAGGTGATAGTCACCAATGAGTTCAGGGATGAATTTAACATTCAGGTAAAAGTCCATCAGAATTCAGTTCTCAGCTCACTTCTGTTCCAAGCTACAACAGTGAAGTCCGAAAACAACTGTCTGTTGAAATTCCTATATGTTGATCACCTAATTTTTATAACTGAATCCATACCAGATTTAGAAGAAATGACAGATGTGGAGGCAAAATGTAGAATCATGAGGTCTTTAAGTGAATTTAGCAAAGACTAAAGCAGGAAAGAAGACAAGGCCTTGCTACCATCAAGGAAATTGTCGACATGCAGGAAAGGAGTTGGTAGGAATTCTATAGTGTGTACCCGCTTTAAATTATGGATGCACTAGAAGAGAAGTGGGGTTGCAAGCAGGCCCAGAGAAACATTTTTCATATGCAGTAGTTGCACAAGAACAATAAAGATTAAGACCTGATGAGAAAGAGATTTTCTCAAATGCTCAGGAGGCTCACCAGAAGTAATTGATAGCTTTTGTGATTTCAGTGATCAAATTAGCAGTGATGTTTGGATGTTCTGAAGGCATAGTAGCCATAGTAAAAGCAGATTGGAAAACAAATTCAGCAAGTTTGTTCCTTTGCTGGCAACAAAGTGTGTTTTTACTCAGAATGAATGGTAGTTTGTGTGAAGTTTGTGTACAATGCTAAACAGTAATGAGTGAATGCATGGAATTTGCAAAGACTGAAAAGAAATGATGCAAAACTGGATGTGCAACGTTAGTGTGCATGAATGATGGAATACGAGCAAGTTGAGAGGAGAACTGGATATAAGAAGACTCATATGTAGTGGGCAAGTGTAGCTGATACAGCTTTCATATGTCACAAATTCAAAAAGAATGGAACTTGTAGAAGGTGTTTAGTGTTGGTTTGTTTTATATCTTTGTTTAGTCAAAAATTTAAGCAACAGCCTAAAGATCATCATCATCATCATCATCATCTTCATCAACATCATCATTTAATGTCTATTTTTCATGCAAGCAGAGGTTGGACGGCTGGCATGATTTTGACAAAGATGAAAATAATAAAATAAGCACTGGGGCTGATTTAATCAACTCTTACAATTTAGGAGGTGAGTCCATATTAATAAAGCTATAGTCTAAT